>NW_007578809.1:183280-198123 GCF_000690725.1 Stegastes partitus | reverse complement strand
ATAAAAACCTGAAATTTTCTCATCATGTGGCCGAATGTTTATTTTGAACAAGAATCAAGGTTTTCTGTTGTTTGTGTTGCCATCTAGGATGTGGAAATTAAAATATGTCTAATTTGATCACTTTTAAGAAGAAATGCAACTTGACAGCGTCGACCAGATGTTTTTTAGATTTTTTTTTGTCAAACTCATATTTTATTTTATATAAAGGAATTAGTGGTCTAATGCATTTGTTTAGCACTGTGTGTATGTATATATATATATATATTGCGCAGAAAAAAATATGCTTCTGGGTGTGGATATGTCAATGGAAGCACTGATTCCAGTATAAGTAGAAAATCTGATATTGCACAGAGTTTTAAATGCACAAAATATTCATATTGTACAGGTTGAATGTGTTGACGTTATGTGTCAGTCTCTGGATGTGTAGTTTACTGGAAGTGGTTAAAGTGAAGTTAAACTTGTGTTTTAATGTCAGAGATTCGGTGTCTCCTGGAGCAACGCTGCAGAAAGACTACAAGCTGCTGCCTGTGCTGGCCAACAACCGTGAGAGGAGGGGCATCGCTCTGGATGGCAAACTGAAGCATGAAGACACCAACCTGGCATCATCAAGCATGTGAGCGGACAAACGCAGGCGGCTGCTATTAGCAGGATCCAAATATAAACATTCTTAGACCTTAAATTATCTTTTTCTTTTCTTTCAGGATCAAAGAAGGTGTGCTGAAGGAAGTGATGGGAATCATGGTTTCATACAGAGTCATGGTGAAACTCATAGTTGGAGGGTCAGTCACTCCTCTGTGTTTCCAAACTAACACAAATTTACATTCATTTGCATATTTTGCCCATGTGGTGTAAATCTGAGATACAGGAAGCTGTGACTGCCAGACGAGCCTGTCTGCAATAGAACTGAAAACCTGAAAACTTTCTCCTGAAACAATGCCGGCACAGAAGCTCCACATATTTTAGGTTCTGAGGATGAGTGTGGTGAAAAGCTGGAAGTGACACAAGGTTGTAAATTTGCTGATTTTTCACAAGTTCCACCTGGTGGAACAACCAGGTACTACAGCTGATCTATGATACATTTTCAGACACTCGTGTCCTTTATCTTCTGCCTTATTGGTTAATTTATTTTTCATTGTTTAAATTATTAATGGTAATTGGGCAATCAACTGTTGATCATTGACATCCTAACCAGCATTTTTTTTTAGCTGTTATGTCTTATATGTGAACTGTGTGAATTACAAATGATTGTCTGTTAATTTTGTCTCATGATCAAAACTCCTTTTAAAGTGTTCTGATTTTTGTCTTTGCTCCACAACACTCACAGGATGATGGGATCAAGGTGGGTTCCTGTGTTGTTTTCATTACTGGTAACTACTTTTAAGTGTAAAGTATTGGAGGTATTATTTCATTATCTTTAAGAAAATAAAATAAAAGTAACAAAATGAAAGAATTTGATTTAACATTTTCTCAGAGGAAGAAATGTGAATAGGAGAGTAAAACAAATATGTCTATATAGAAAACACACAATTGAGATAGATAGATAGATAGATAGATAGATAGATAGATAGATAGATAGATAGATAGATAGATAGATAGATAGATAGATAGATAGATAGATAGATANGATAGATAGATAGATAGATAGATAGATAGATAGATAGATAGATAGATAGATAGATAGATAGATAGATAGATAGATAGATAGATCGATCGATCGATAGATAGATAGGTTAAACTAAATACTTTTCACTTGAGCCTGCAGTAAGTATTTTTTCCAAAATGTGTGTTTTTAAGACTGTATGCATAAGATATTTCCTGTATATTCCAGCTGCATAAAGACACAGAAAAATAAGCATGTATGGTCATTTAGTTTTCGCTATAACATCAAACCTAAAGGTGGCCCAAGACTTTTTGTATGGATGAGTTCATAAGACAGTGATTAACGTTGGATTTGGTTTGTGTTGCAGTGAGGTCGGCCTGGAAGTCCCCTTCAAACTGATGCATCCTAAACCCGATGCAGGTAAGAAAACACACATTTCTGTGTTGCTGTTTTTTTTTTTTTACACAAATTTGCTGCAGAAGGCTTTGAAACATGTAAAATAACTAAACTATGCTTAGTGGTGTCTATAAATGTGCTCTTACATCAATCTTTAAGCTTGTTTTCACCTTTTTTTCCCCCATTATTGCTGCAATCAGTGAAGGACAGGTAAATGTGCAAATGTGCAATCTCAGTGTTTATTTCATCTTCTTTGACTCCAGCAGGAGTATTGGAGTTGTGAATGAGCAAATTAGTACATAAATGAATGACCATGAGAGAGTTTTTTCGCTGAGGACAGGTAATAGACGGCAGATCTGTTGTGTTTGTTGTGCCACTCAGTATGAATGTCCTCTAGTTGTCGTTGCTTTTGTTCTGTTCATGCAGCAATAGGATCGTGTTGCAGGATTCTTTTATCGCTTTCATCAGCATTCATTCTTCTTCTGTTCTGTTAGCTCCTGTTTGTATCCCCTGTGTCATCGTCATCAGTGTCAGCTTTCCTTTGTTTGTTTTTTGATATTCTGTCTCTTTGTCTTTTTCTGTTTAACACTTTGTAAACTTTGCTGGGTAATTGGAGACAACAAAAAGAGGAAGTTTTAGGTTTGAGTGGTTCCCTTCTGCTCAGGTTTAAGGTCCCATATGAGGAAAATCCATTTTTGTTGTGTTTTAAAACCAGGAGTTATACAGGCATGAATTTGCTGAAAGGGGGCACACTATGGGACCTTTAAAGTTGGGTGGAGGTTTACAGAGAAAGACATGTCGTCCAATATGAATTAACCCTGTTCAGGACTTTTGGGGCCTTTTGGACACCAGGCCATTTGGTTTAGGTGTTTTTTTTATTTTTGAAGATTATTTCTTTTTTTTAAATACAACAAGAGGGACATTAGTCATGCATTTGGAATCAAAACTACGTCAGCTTATCAGAAAATGTATTTATCATAGTATAAAAGTCTATAATGAACACCAACAAATATTTTGCACATATTCTTTCTTGGGGTTCAGTGGACCCCGAAGGACCTTCTGTGTATGGCAACATGAAAGTCTTGAATAGGGTTAAGTTATTTCAGTGACATTGCCCAGTGGGATAAATATTTCATATGAAATAGAAGTTCGTTCAGAAAACTTATGAAATTTGTGAATAAATGGTAAAATTATTGAATATTGGTTAGGTATAACTATTGAATGGTCTTGTTGATGTGGTGGAAAGTCGCTGCTCAGCTGAAGTTCACCTCAGTTTAGAGTTGCAGTAATTATGTGTGTTCTGTCAGTAAACTTTGGAAGCATCTTTGTGTTTCCCTCCATGTGATAATCCGACTGCCTGCAGCTAAACACTAACAGTCCTCGTCTAATGCTGCTGTTTGTAGTGAGGCGGAGGAGGAGATGGTGTTCCAGGAGTTCAAGCGCTCCTACCTGAAGGGGATGATCGCCGACGATGAGGACGAGGAAGGCAACGTGTCGGGTGGAGACGACATGGCGCCCAAAGAGAAATAGAAGAGAGTCGGCCGATGTGACGACAGCCGGAACAAAGAATGCTGGGAGTTTGAGTCGCCTCAGAGTTTGTTAGAAAAAGCTGAGAATGAGTCAAAGGACCATGAATGTCGCTGAGCATGTTTCATCAACTTTCAGGTGTGTTTCGCATCACTGCAGAGCAGTTTCTAAAGCTTCTGTTTGGTCGCCTTCAAGTTTTGAGTAGAAATATGCGGCTGGTTAACCGTTTCCATCATCAGTAAGTCTCTAGCTACATCCACACTGATACATTTTCATTTAAACTTGGAGACTTTTTGAAACATTGGTGACGCTGTTTTGGTTGGTAAATTCCAAGGAAAACTTTCTGATTGGACCATCGCAAAGTTCATTTCCTGAGTCTCCTTTGACGTGGACATTTTTCATTGGAGAACACAGACATCAGCCTCGACTATCAGCAGTCCACTCAGCATGGATAATGAATTACAGCCATTACTTTGTAGTTTCTGCTTACCGATGATACTATTTCTGAAACAGTACTAAAACCGCTCAACTGGACAGAGATCATTTTTTCTTTAAATTGAAAATGTATTAGTGTGGAAGGAGCTTCTTGCGTTGCTGGTCTTCCTGCAGTTTTATATGAATTTATTTAACCACAAATGAAGATAAGATTAAGAATCTTTTACAACAGCATCCTACTTGAGGCAAGCAGCACCACAGGTAGACAGGTTACATGCATAAAATGGTTTATATCAGGTTTTAAAGGCTCATAAAATCACAGATATACACATCACAGATCAGTGATGAAGACCAAGCAGGGCCGGTTTCAGTCCCTGATACGCACATCTAAATATGTGTGATTCCAAGTTGTGTAAAGTTGTTTTAAGTTCATTTTGTGAGATTTTTAGCGTTTCTCCTCGATTCAGTCAAGCTCTGAAACAGGAATAAGTCTTGGGATCGAACTCAACAGCCTCTTGTACTTTTTGGCTGATACAGATCCGTAGATATGAAGGAAGCAGATCAAGGACAGTTTTACGAATGAGAACATGCCAGTGCTGAGTTTGGACGTGGACAGGACACACAATCTAACTCCAGTGTATAACACACTGAGGTAACAGGTTTAAGATTTGTAAAAACCTCATTGCTCCTGCATCCACTGCATGGAAGCCTGTACATGACTTCATCCAGCACAGGCATTTTGGTTTTAAGAGATAGACAAGACTCGATTCTGAAGTAAAAACCTAATTTTAGCTTTAGAATTATACAGGAAGTTGGTGAAATCTCGAGGGAAGCAAAACCAAACCGGCGACCTTAAGGCATCAGACAGCTGCATAAACCTGCTGAGGTGATGATGATTCTCACAATGAGAAGCTTTGATTTAATTTAATTTGACTATAAAAGTTCATATAATCATTTTAGTGTCACGAGTGATGGAAATTACGTCATCTGCACTTCTTGTACGAAAATGTACATGCGAGTCAAAATGTGCAGCTGTAATTTAGACACTGTATATGAGCAGACATGCTGAACACCATGATTCTATTAGTGTGTTGGGACCAGAACTGAGATTGAATATAACATCCAATGAAACAGGAGAAGAAAACTGAAACAGAAGAAAAAAAAATTGACATGCAACACCACAGACATGGTCCTTGAATTCAAAGTAGCTTTTAACTTTATGTAAAAGGATAATCATTTAGTGCTTTTATATTTCTAGTGACACAGTTAACAGCCAACTCTTGTATGTTCAGATCTAAAGTAACTTTAACAACATCAGTTCTGCAACCAGGGAACAAAAGTCTTCCGACTGTTTAAGTGACATTTACATCAAATTTGACCTGTGATTGTAAAAGTTCTTCTGAATTTGACCGCTGCTGCTGCTCAGATGACATTTACTGTAGATGAATTTATGTAGAAAGTTCTATTTTATTTGGCATGTAAAGGAGTTGTGTTGCTCTGTGCGACTGCGCAGTTTGAACTCTGTGGCAATAAAAGCTGACTGATCTACTGTTCAAGTATCTGCTCTCTTAATTCTGCTTTTCCTGCTGTATTACTTGTTAATGTGTGGGTTTCAGTCTCCACCTCCTCTGCCTCCAGTAGCTTCCCAAAAACATTCCAGTGTTATACCTCGTTTGATTGCTTTTGTTGACTTCTTGGTTTTGTTTTAATTTTGCTGTTGTCTGCTGGTCTTCCTGGCTGATTTCAACCCCTCTCACCAGATGCAGGTATAAAAATGCAGATATTGTTGCCAGACTTTCAGATGTTGAAGTTCGTCTGTCTGTTCTGGGTTTCGGACAGATTGCCACATGTGGTGAAGCTTTTGTTGCACTTGCAGAAGGCAAATGTTATCTCTTTACTTTGCTCACTGTCTGCAGATACAGTAGGACGACAGATTGGAAAAACCTACAATAAGCATTTCAGTAAGATGTTTACCACAGTGTACTGCCAGAACAGCTTCCATGTTCTTTACCATTCATTCTCCAAGACTCTGGAATTGTACTGGAGCGACAGAACACCGTTCTTACAAATTCCCTCGTTTGGTGTTTTGATTATGGAAATGAGAGCTTTGTCTAACGTGTCTGTCCAAAATCTTCCAAAGGTGTTCAGTTGGGTTTAGATCTGGTGACTGTGAAGGCCATATTATATGAATCATCATATTCACCAAGCTTCTGTATGATTGTCTTGTGTCCTGTGGATGGGAGCATCCTAGAAGAAACCACTTCCCATCAGGATAGAAATGTTTTCTCATGGGATAAAGGGATAAGGGGACCCACTGAACCCGAACCACATCGGCAAAATGTCCCCAAAAGTGCAACAAGGACACCAGGTCCCCTCACCGGAGGCTGAAGGTTTTCATTTGAAGGTATCACAGTTTGTGTTTTTGCTGTAAGATTTGGTTACTGTGCATTATTCTATACAAGTTGCAGGACTGTTGATCTTAGTTTTGTGATCAGTATTGCTTTGCTTCATTATTAGCATCTAGCAGTGCTAATCATTGTACCGAAATTATTAGGTAACCACAAACTTAGTTTATTAGAGTGAACATTTTCAGTGCAGGCTTTTTGATTCAGTACACAGTTTCCTGTATGAATGCAGCCACTACATGTGTAGGATGTGAAACAACAAACGGCATTTTCAGCGTTTTCTTGTCATAAATTTAAAGCATTGAAAAGAATTAGGAACAGCAGCCACATAGGGGAGTTTCAAATTCATGGAGTTTTGACATAAGGTAAATAATATCTTTTTGGCTCAGTGGTTAGCACTGTTGCCGGTTCACGTCCCGGTGGGGGCACTGGAATCTTTCTGGCATTTGCTCCCCGTGCAGCGTGGGTTCTCTCCGGGTTCTCCGGCTTCCTCCCACAAGTCCGAAAAAATGTTGAGGTTAATTGGTGATTCTAAATTGTCCATAGGTGTGAATGTGAGTGTGCTTGGTTGTCTGTCTCTAAGTGTAGCCCTGTGATAGACTGGTGACCTGTCCAGGGTGTCTCCTGCCTTCGCCCTAAGTCAGCTGGGATAGACTCCAGCCCCCCGCGACCCGAGTGAGGATTTAGCGGTGTATAGATGATGGGTGGATGGGAGATAATTTTTTTTTTTAATGGTTGACATGCTTAGTCATGTCCTAAAATGGTGCATTTGTTTGCAACTGTTTTCATTTATGGATTAATCTACTTTTGGTACCGAGTGTAAATCTGAATAAACAGCAGTAGTTGTGTTCATGGTAACAAAGGAACATGTCACACTGTGTCATAGTGTTGGTGATGTGGTTTTAGTAATGTGGACTAATAATAATGGACTACAGTAAGCTCTACTGAGAAATTAAATATCAGCCTCTGATACACAACGAGCACTGACTAGGAGATAAATAACAAAACACGCTGATACATTAGGATGTGGTGTCAATAACTGCTAAAGAAAAAGCTGAGCACAAGCTTTAGAAGAAAGTTTTTAATTTCAGACAAAAACCGCAAAGCACAAATCACAGCAAACTGAAGCACGTGACACAACACAATCTCTAATAAAGCCTCAGTGACGGCAGACAGTAAGTTTCTTTATCCCTGTTGTAAAAAATTGTTTCTTCAGTCTTTTCACTGTCTGTATCATCCCAAAACATGTCCACAATCACCTGAAGGTGGCTCATGTTTTTTTATAAATGAATATTTTTATAAATTAAAATTCAAGACAAAGCATTATATTAATTCTTAATTTTGGTAAGCAGTCATTGCTGGTTTGGTTTCATTGGATAATCGATTTATTTTTTTTGATGCAGTGTCATATGAAACACAAAAAAGTCACCTTAAACATCTTGACAAATCCTGTGTTCTTGATTTCTTCCTTTAAGACCATGTTTTCTTCAAATTTTAGAACATATCTGGTGCAATCAAAGAGTTTTGAAAAGTTTTGTGCTTGACATGTTTACATCAGAGGGCTTTCAGGGAGCATTAAAAGAGTCACAGGAGCACTGGGAGCAGTGCATCACTCATTGAAGAGACTACCTCAATTTGGATAGCAGCCAAATTTCAATGAAGCACAGTTTTTTGATTTGTACAAGTACATTCTTGGAATTTTTTTGGCATGTATTTTGTTAGAAACAGGTGTATTACTTTCACCCCACTGACATATTATTTTTGGAAAACAAGATTTTTGTTTTGAAATGTAAACTGCATGACTGGTTAAAATATAGATTTTTTAGCAGTCTTGCAGTTTGTGACTCGAAAGACTCTCAGGACAGTGTTTTGATTTATGCATCCATGGGTACGCAAGGAACTGCATGAAATACATTTTACCATCTTCCAAGCTGCACGAGACCCAGATGTTACAGATCTCAGCATGCAGTCCAAAATTTGTGTTCACGCAGTTGCTACGCTACAGTGCACGTGTGCAGAAAGCACAGACACTGATCTACTGCACATTTATGGAAGTGTCCTTCAAGCGAACTAGAAAGTAGTATAATGACTATCGCTTGTGGTGTCCACATCTGCAAAGGGAGTATAATCAAGGTGTTGCTCTTTTTAGTTAGAAATTTGCATGTCATTTCATGTCTTAGTGCTATCTTCAGCCTTCTTCATTTCTTTACATATTGCTTCCTTCACAGCATCCTTTCTTACCTGCTCCTTCTCTGATTGTACCTTTAAAAACTAATCGAGCCTCCATCTCAGAGGAGTTGTCCTGATTTTATTCAAGCCTGCAGTACTGATTTACTTATTTTTTATTGAAAAATAAAGTTCCTATTACATTCATTGCTGCTAAACAAATGTTCTGATGAAAGCGTTGAAATTGTATGTCTTTCTGCATCATCAGCATTTTAAAATGCACAATGACAAAGCCTGTAAAACTAAGCTGCAGCAAGAAATCTGAAGGATTAAAAATAAATCTGAACGAAAAGTGCTTTAGTGCTAAAACTTTTATTATTTGAGCAGTACAGCTGCTTGAAAAAGTCTTTATCCAGTAGTAAATGATTAAATGCTGGCATATGTAGGCATTTCAGTGTGTTGAATCATCAGAGTGAATATATCTCCACCTTTAAAGGAGGGGTATTTTCCTGCTTACAAACCATTTAATATTTTTCTTTATTTCTCTTCATGTCTTAAAATATCTTAGTTTCTCCATGTTGTTATTTGGTTTCAAGAAGTCTAGGGCAATAAACTGTTTGGACACACTGCAGAAAAAGTCTTATCAGGTTCATTCTGTTTTTGATCTACTGCTATTTGTTGTTGTTTTGATGCACTCTGAGTTACCGTAGCTGTTGGTACCACACCGCAAGCTCAATGGAGAAGCTAAAATTAAATCTTGGCACCAAATAGTCATTGCCCCAAGGTCCTGAAGTGGAAGCCACCTCCAGAGAGAGGTTACTTGCATAACTAAAAAACAGGATTTAACAAGAAGGATTTTTTTTGGAGTGTAACAACATGTGTATGGACTATTGTTTTTGCTGACATTGCCTCCTACCTCCTACCAGACTCTATTGTCTAACACCATCTTTTGAACAAATCAGATACCTTCCAAGGAAGGAAGAAACTAAGTATTGGTTTCATCACTTTCCACTGGTGCGACATCCCCTTCAGGGGCAGATGTGACGTGCTTGACTATTTCATCACATCACAGTGAAGAGTATCAGCTACACAACATGCACATCACTGTACTGACAAAAGTGGACATGGCTGCATCTCTTTAATACCCCTCCTTTAAAGTTTGCAGTTACAAATACACAGAGTTTGATCGGGCGTTTGTTGTGGATACTTTGTTGATAACTGTGTGACTGACTACAGCCTAATTTGGAGGAGGTGTGGTGGTGGTGCCATTCCAGCTGTAGGTTCCAGGAGTTGGGGGCGGCATGTTGAAAGATCGGGTAAAAGGCCATTCGCAGGAGTCGGGGTGCAGCAGAAACCCAGAGAATGTGCTGGTGTATTCTGTGTCAGTGTACATGCCGTTGTTTTCTGTGTCCTTGACCTGCATCCATACACGGTCTTCCATTGCAAGATGGAGGACAACCTTGTGGCTGATGGTGGATGGGTAGGTTCCTTCTGTCATTTTGGCTTTAGGATAGAAGTTGTGGAAAATGCCAACTTTAAGTGGCTTCTTGGCAACTGCAAGGTGGAAGCTGAAGACATAGGTACCGTTGACAGGGGCCGTGTAGATACCCATTGATGGGTCAAAGTGCCCCTGCTGGTTGGTGAGAACACGTGGGAAAGAAATTGGATAGTCAGGAGCGGGATATGACTCGTTGGTAGATGCTGAGAATGCCGACTGGATGACAGGGGAGCAGGGACCATGCGGTCCCGTGGCACCCGTGTCACCCTGGTTGCCTTTTGGCCCCATAAGTCCTTTCTCCCCCTTTGAACCAGTGTCACCTTTGGCCCCCATGTCACCTTTTTCTCCTGACATTCCATCAACACCGTCCGCCCCATCAGTGCACTCACACATTCCCTGCTCACCTTGATCCCCCTTCTGGCCATTCATACCAGGTTCCCCAGTTGTACCTAAGTCCCCCTTGTCACCCCTCATACCCTTGGGTCCCTCAGATCCCTTCATCCCAGGCAGGCCCTGGGCTCCACCTGGACCAGGTTGACCTTTTTCACCTTTTTCACCTGGGACACTTTGGCAGGCAGGGCAGGTGCCAGTTTCTCCTTGGGGGCCCTCTGCACCAGGGGGTCCCATAGATCCTAGGTCCCCTTTCTCCCCTGCAAGTACACACACAATATGCATGTTTGCATTATTTTTGACATACAATGCTTTCCCTCACATTTTTCTTCTTCACTTTTTTTTTTTTTTTTTTTTTGTATGAAGAACTGTTGTGGTAGTAGTTCAGGAAAAATCTTTTCAGACTAATCTGGTCACATCTATTTCATTTTAAAAAGCTGGCATATATTTAACAAATCTAAATCAGTTCCTTGTAACATCTCTGAGCATTTGCGTTGAAACAATGGCATACTTCAAAGAATCTTGGCAACTCCCTCCCTGTAAATATCAATGTTTTTGATGGGCTTTGGAATTGAGACATTTTATTTAAAAGAAAAATGAAAAAAAAAAAAAGAAGAAGAAGAAGAAGTAAAATCCAGATTACCGTAGACCTTCTCACTAAGCTTTGTTACTGGGTATGGACTCTGATATTGAAAGTGAAAGCAAATTTACAGATGGTGTGTTTATCAATATGCATGTGAGAAAGAGACAGAAAGAATAACAGTTTGGTAAGCAGCTTTAAACATCAGGGAGACTTTGTTTTTACGGTCTTGTGAAGCCATCAGGCATTGTATTTATTTTTGAAAAGCCAGCAGAATCCCTTTATTTTAATAGAGTAGTGTCCCTCAACACTTCCTGTTAACTTTTTCGGCTAAATAGGGGCTTTGCTTTTGAAAAGCCCACATACATGATTTGTGAGCTGTGCTAATTTGCTTTGATGCTACTGTTAGATATGTCCTGCTAATCGAGACACAATAACTGTACCGACTTCCAAGACCTCGAGTCACTTAGGGACTGAGGTTGGGCCTGTCTGAGGTGCTAAACAAAAGAATTCACTGGGATTTACATGAATTAATTTAGCCTTTTATTAAAGAAAAAAAAGAGATAATCAGCTCATGATAATGCGTGCACATGCATAATCAAAGTAATCAAAGCAAGCAACTGAAAATAGCGATCAACAAAAAATATGGCGACCAAGTTCACACCCCTCTCTCCCTCAGACAATGAAAAGGTGAACAGGTGAGTATATTGGCTTAAATCCCCGCCCATATCCATGTGACCCGCTATCCCTCAATTCAATGTGTTCACAAAAAAATATCATAACTAAAACAATCATTAACAATAATCAATATGCCCCTTAACCTTATTTTAAAAAATAACAGTTTACTCGTGGCTTCAACAATAGCATTATACATAGTCCATGGAGGTAGCCATGTTTGATGCTAAACTGAGAAAGAAGGATTCATAACACTTAAACAGTACAAACAGTTATAGATATCAAAACACCGATTCAGACAAACACAATTTAAAATCTTGTGATCCATTTAAACTTTGAATGAAGTTTCTACTATGAAATATGCCAGAGTAACAGCGTTCCAAAGATAGCTGTTTTTGACAGTTGTCTGGCCAACTACCTGATCATTTCAGAGAATTTTGAATGCTTTTTTTGTTTGTTTGTTGGGGTTTTTTTTTTTTAGGAATTTCCTAAAAACCAAACTACAAATCACTACCAAAAGACATTGCACACAATTCCCAATCAACCCGCACGTTCTGATTTATAATTGGTAGTGGTTTTGTCAAAGCTGCAGGAGAACATTGGTGATGAAAATCATGCAGATAGAACCTATAAGAATAAGTCATACATTGGCACAAAATCCCAATATAAATAAAAACTTGAAAAAATCTGTTCTAAAATCTAAATGATTTGGGTCTGTTTTTTTATGTTTAACATGTAAATAAATATTTTTTTAGTAATTATACTAGAACAAAACTGTAAACTAACAGTAAATTATTTTTTTTTTAAATTTACAGTTAAATATGTTTTTAAAAAATAGATTTTTTTTAACACAATTCTTTCCTGACCTTTAACAAGTACTTATTTTAAATAAGTACTTTTTACTCATATAAAAAGCAAATACCACAATATTTTTCTTCATAAAGTTATTTCTGTAAACAAACCCAACCAAACCTTAACTGCAAAGTTTTCAAAACATAAAGCTGTTTTTACTTCTTCAATAATGATATGTTCTTGGAGGGCATGATTATCCCTATTCAGGACTCTTATGTTGCCATACGTAGAAGGTCTTTCAGGGTCCACTGGACCCCAAGAAAGAATATGTGCAAAATATTTTTTGGTATTCATTATAGACTTTTATACTATGTTAAATAACTTTTCGGTTAAATTAACCAAGGACTTGACTTGGACGATCTCACTTTCTTTTAGTCATTATCAAGAGCATCCCTTTAATTTAACTAATTATCATTGGATCCAGGACGTATCCATAAGTAGTTATGTTATCTCAAACCCCATAATATTTTCTTTAAGTAAGCTGGTTCCATGTAGCACTAATAACCCTTCCAACAGAGGATCTTTTATATAGAGTGATATCAGCAGACCTTTGAATCCTCGCTGGCCCTTTGTCCCGGTGAAACCAGTGATGCCACTCATTCCCTTAGCCCCCATTTCTCCCTTCATACCTGTAACAAAAGACAGAAATAATGGAAAAAATGAAAACAAGATTAAAAGCACGAGGACGTAACCTGCATGAAGACATACTAAATTGATGTTTTGTTAAGTGAATACACAAACAACAACAATTCCATTGGCCCACTTTGAACGCAGCAGCAGAATGAAACTTGGTTAGGGTCTAAAGTTTGCTCGAGTTCCTGGACAGACTGACGCTAAAAACTTTAAGTAAGCTGTATGTTAGATTTGAATTTTTATTTATCCTTGGAGTGGTGCCCTCACAACTCTATGGTTGACACTCTTCCTACCTGGCTATGACTCTGAACTCAGATAATCTGACTCACCTGATTTGGGATGCAGGTATAAGCCATTGGCCGCTCATTTGAGGTGGTTTTATTCTTGCTTTCTGCTAACTGCGTGTTCAAATCAAATTTTGTCATAGGTTTGGAGTGTGTAAAAACTGCCACAGCAGTACTGAGGTTTTGTCATGTTTGTTGTTGTCACCAGTGCAGTGATTTAGAGTCCTGGATTTGTAACTCACCCTTCATCCCTTCAGGGCCTGTGAATCCTTGTTGACCTTTATATCCCATCAATCCTCTTTTCCCAGGACTCCCAGGTTTACCTGAACAAATGTTACAGTCAGACCAGTTTTCTACACAACCTTTTGGAAACATTCTCAGACTTTGTTTTGCAAATGAAGCCTAAAGCCTAAAAGGGAAATCAAACTACTAACCCTGCTAGTGTACCTTATTTCACAGACTCTTTGTTTGATGTATGACGTGGTTTTCAAGCTCTTTCCTGTCATGACCTCATTTGGAAGCCACAAATCCTTGTTCCTCACGTCACCCAATTTACACTGATTGACACGATTAACAAACATAGCAGGGATTTCCCAACCAAGTCATTTATTCTTTAGTATCCACCAAGATGCAATCCAAAACAATTTTCCTACATAAATACACACAAGTATTGCAAAATAGGTGTAGTGCCCGGTTGCACCACCAGGCGGAGGCAGGCCTGTCAGTGCTGACAAGCAGACAGCATTATGGTGTTTGGGCTTGTAAAGAAGCACCATGACCAAGTCTTCTGTGAGGATAAGTGTGGACATATCAAATTATGTTAGGATCAGTTAAGATGTTGTTCTTATATCCCAGTGGCAAATATAACAGCTGCTCATGGTGAATTTCTATATTTAAATAATTGCTGAGCATTGTTGTTGCACATATTCAGTAGATTGTTCAAGTTTATAACATGTGTGACAGCGGACATAAGCAAAAGATGGGACTTAGATTCTTACTGACAGCAATCAATTAAGAATTGCCTTGATTGGCCTCGATCCCTACACCAAGACACAAGTGGGTTATTTTAGCTGATGTGCATACCTGGAAGGCCCCGGGCTCCACGGTCTCCTTTTGGCCCAACTTTGTTTTTGCAGTATGAACAGATGCAGGAAGGTGGAATATGTCCTATTTGAAATCTGTCACAATCCCAGGGCTGGGGCAGTTCTATGAAATCATTGGTCAAGTTGCCGCTGCGCAGCAAAGGGTTTATGGGCCTTTCTGTCATCATCTTGGTTGCACTATCAGTGGTTGGGAATTCGGCGGGCATTTCCTTCATCATCTCGGTGGTGCCGCTGACGGTGGGGGACTCGGTGGGCATTTCCTTCATCATCTCGGTGGCGCCGTTGACGGTGGGGGAGTC
>NW_007578809.1:114040-183250 GCF_000690725.1 Stegastes partitus | reverse complement strand
ATCATCTCGGTGGCACCGTTGACGGGCATTTCCTTCATCATCTCGGTGGCGCGGTTGACGGTGGGGGAGTCGGTGGGCATTTCCTTCATCATCTCAGTGGCGCCATTGACGGGCATTTCCTTCATCATCTCGGTGGCGCGGTTGACGGTGGGGGAGTCGGTGGGCATTTCTTTCATCATCTCAGTGGCGTCATTGACGGGCATTTCCTTCATCATCTCGGTGGCGGCGTTGACAGTGGGGGAGTCGGTGGGCATTTCCTCCATCATCTCAGTGAAGCTGTTGATGGGCATTTTCTTCATCATCTCGGTGGCGCCGTTGACAGGCATTTCCTTCATCATCTTGGTGGCGGTGTTGACAGTGGGGGAGTCGGTGGGCATTTCCTTCATCATCTCGGTGGCGCTGTTGACATGCGTTTCCTTCATCATCTCGGTGGTGCCCTTGACAGGCATTTCCTTCATCATCTTGGTGGCGGTGTTGACGGCAGGGGAGTCGGTGGGCATTTCCTTCATCATCTCGGTGGCGCTGTTGACATGCGTTTCCTTCATCATCTTGGTGGCGCCGTTGACAGGCATTTCCTTCATCATCTTGGTGGCAGTGTTGAGGGCGGGGGAGTCGGTGGGCATTTCCTTCATCATCTCGGTGGCGCCGTTGATGGTGGGGGAGTCGGTGTGCATTTCCCTCATCATCTTGGTGGCGCCGCTGATGGCGGGGGAGTTGGTGGGCATTTTGTTCATCATCTCGGTGGCACCATTGACAGGCATTTTCTTCATCATCTCAGTGGTGCCGCTGTCGGTGGGGGAGTCAGCAGGCATTTCCTTCATCATCTCGGTGGCACCCTTGACGGGCATTTCCTTCCTCATCTCGGTGGCCACTTGGTCACTTGCGCCAGAAGGTGTTGGTTGCAGTCTGGCTGATGAGCAGAGGGAAGTCAGAACGAGAAGTCCCAGCAGTCTCAACAACATCTGCAGGAAAAGGAGAAAGATGATGCTCGGTGTTTTCGAATTCCCATGTTTAAGCAGTTCTCCAAAACCAAGTGTCATTATAATATTTTCTATATAATTTGTCATTTTGAGACTTGCTACAGCATACTGACACTCATCTCTGGATATGGTTTTGAATAAAATAATTTGAATGGAAACACCCACAATGATGTCATCAAACTGGAAGAAATGCATCTCATTCACACTTGGCACCAGTGTTTTCTACCAATTAAATTTTGCTCAATGCTTCAATCTACACATAGACATAAATCTTCATCTTTGTTGATCAGATTTCATATCTGATTAGTAATGCATCTGAGGAGTTCCAGCTGCTGAACACATCTGAAGACAAAGCACTTCTACACAATGAAAGCAACGGTCAAGATAGCTTTAGCACAAACAGGGGATGACCTGCCCTGAATCAGAATTTAGTCTGAAGTATCACATTTGCACAAAAGAGCAGAAATGGAATATCTCAAAAAAAAAAAAAACTACCCCATTTTTTATAAATATTTTTATTCTTGTTGAAAGTGCTTTTACATTTTTGCAAAAAAAAAAAAAAAAAAAAGCTTCATGGGTGATGGAAACAAGTTTTCTGAATTTTTTCTGACCTTGTGAATATTTAACTCACATGAATGATCGACTGTCTGTGCTTCTTCTATTATTTTTGTACCCAGACAGCTATGCAAAAACACAGCTTTTGTGTCTGACTACAGTAAATCACCCAACAGCATGCAATTTATAGTGGCTGCTGCTGCTCGGTCATATTGTAACCTGTTTTTCAATTTTGAACCAATGTCACACAAAGGATACCCACAAGGACACTTTCTCAAAGCCTTGATTTTACTTCCTTGCAGATGTGAACATAGACAGCTTCATTCAGATGCATAGTTGTTACTTGTGTACTTACTTTTCTTGTCCACGGGGGGACATGCACATAATAGAATAGAACTTTATTAATCCCCTTGGTGGAAACTTCAGGGAAATTGCTGATTATATCTGTGTAATCCTACATGCACTAAACTGCCAATCATGCAGCCCAACCTGTTGCTCTTGTAGTGTAGTCACACTGACACAAATTTTAAGCTACACATGCAGGGCTCCGCAAGGGCTCTTGTGGACTGTAAGAGGACGAAATTCTCATTATGTTGATTCTGCTTATAAGAACGAAAAGTACAACACTGGCCTGAAAGGAAAAGGCTCAGCGAGTAACAAGAGTCTTACTCCACCTCAGGCTTCTCCCATCAGTTAGCACTCGTTGGATGAAGAAATGCTCGGCTGGAGGGATCTGAGTCGAATGTCAACGGACATTTCTGAAACATTGACTTTCAGCGTGAATGTGGGTGAATCGTATTACAGTTATTTTGGATGCATTTACTTTTTATGTAGCTCTCAGATCCACTCATGAAGAATGAAGTGACTCTATGTAAATGTTGTCTGAAGCCCTGTTTGCACAGGACAAGTATTACCTTCGGACCTATTGTACTGTCTGTGATCTTATTCCTTTGCAAATCTGCCACATCAGTAATTTATTGAAATTTCACTGCAAATTATGTATATAAAGACACATGAAGTGTAACTGGGGTCTACCCTCAGTTTCGACTTTAACATTCATGCAGATGTGTTTTTACCTGTATCAGTGAGCTTCTCTGATTGCTGCTTTGATTTGCCGCGACTACAACTAAATCCTTCATCCTTCATCAGCCTGATCAAACTCTTGCTCTCCTTTAGGTCTACGCTGTAATCGTTGTGTAAAAAAGGAGAAACATATGGCTTTTAAAAACAGACTAAAACTCTATTTTCCATACAGACAACATAGAACTCTGTTGTAGTGCTAATTTCAGCATGTAGGGCTTAAGGAACAGTCAACACATCGTCTATGAGTTTTTCCAAAATGCACCTTTTATATTCACTGATCAGTTCAAGATAAAAAACAAAAAAACATATATGAGATGCAAAAGCTTGAATTTTTCAAACCTTTTCTCTTTTTTTTTCTTTTTTTTCACAATTTTTTCTTTTAACTTCTAGTCAAACATTCTCTTAGACTTGAGAATAAATTCCTCTGAGTTGCTTCAGGAAAAACTCACCGCTCCGTCTGAGTTGTGCAGCATCCTCGGGAGAATCTTTTTTGGGAAGATGACCTGGATCAAAGAATTTATAAGCTTCGCCCAAAACAAAACTTCTTTCAGGTTCCATCTCACCCATCGGGCCCACAGACAAAGGCTGACGATGGGGGGAGCCAGGGGAGGCGCATCGCCATTGTCCCGCTAAAGAAGAACTGGGCCTTCTCCTGACCATGAAACAGCAAAAATATATTCAGAGCCGAAAGGAGAGACACTTTATCTGTTTATCGTTCCATTGTTCTCCACCCTTCTTTTTCTCTCATCCTTGGAAAAAAAAACAAACATTGTCTTTAACCTTTTCCTGTCTCCTCTCTGTTTACAATTACTTACAGTCTCCGGAATGTTCTTTCTCATTGGTTTCGATCAGTTTGGAGTCCAACATTTTGCACCAACACAGGAGATTAATTTTCCCCAAGGACTTCCAGTAGTTTCCCCTCAGAGGAAAAACTTCTGAAATAGCTGTTAAACCATCAGAGACGATGAATTCTAAACGAAGTCCCAACGGGAGGATAAATCTGGATATTTTCTAGGGTTATTTGAAAAAAAAAAAAAAGTTTCCCTCTGGCTCCATCAGAATCACCTCTGTTTTATGTACAATACCTTCAGTATCTTTAATGAAGACATGGAAAGTTTTACCTTCACATGATGAATATGAGTTTCAGGCCCTCAAAGTACAGATGGTCCATATTGGGCACTTTTTAAATCAAGTCACTTTTTACAGCATTTTTGAGCCCTGATGACAGAATAAGTGCAGGAGATAGCCACATGACAGCGCGTTTAGTTAAAAACTGCAACCAAATTCATTTTTTATTCACTCTCAACAATTTGCACTTTATACCAGGATTTTTTCCATCATTTCTGAGCCTCATTATTTCAGTCCAGCAGATAGACACATGGAAATTCCGGGGCTGAAAAATACATTTAACTTCTGTTAAAAACTGCAACCAGATCAGTTTTATATCCATCAGTTTTTTGTTGTTTTTTTTTTTTTTTCTATAACCAACTTTGAGTATTAATATTATGGGATGTATCATAGTGTGAACAGTAAAACTGCAGCAGTTTAACATCTATGACACAGAGTCATAGAAACAATCATTGGTACTCTGTATGTGTTTCTATTTTCTGATCATTCACCAGAGAAAGCTTTAAAAAGTGCATTCTGGGTAAACTTTCAAGACTCATATCAGCATGTGTGATGGTGGTTGGTCAGAACAAGTTCTAGACAATGAAAGGATCATTTTGATACCAGGCTAATTTTCTAGACAGTAAGAATAATTTTCTAATGTAGGCACGTTTTGATGCTCGAAGATGTAAAATTTGAGATTGTATTTACTCAATGAATTAAAACAATATTAATGTGAGATTTTGTCTTTAGACTGTGGCACCTGGACTGAATGTAAAATGAATGTGGTTGCAGTTTTTAATGAAAAATGTGTTTTTATGTGAGTATATCCTGCACTTAATAACTTATCAAGGTTCAGAAATACTGCACAAAATAACACAAATGAACAAGTTCCCCACCTGGACCCTCCTCTATGTACTTAAAGGGCCTGTAACTCTGAAAAGCTTCATAGTGTGAAGGTAAAACTTTGTGTGACTTCAATAAATATTCTGAAGCAGTTGTACAAAAAAATCAGCTGAAACTGAGGGGTCAGAAATCTTCAAAAACATCTCATAAATACTAATTTAATTGAAACAGCTGCTTAATGTAGTTTTTATGAAGTGTTGGGGACTATTTGCAGCTGCGTATTAATCCACAATAATCCACCTCTTTGGTGTTGCAGCAAGACAGTGTTTGTTGAACTGAGTCAAAATAAACTGCAATGTGTGTTCACGGTGAAGAAAGAACACAGCAGCCAGTCCAACAGTATGACTCACTGATGGGCTTTTAGAGCATCTGGACAACAATGAGGCCCTAGAATACAGATGGATATTTAATAATACACATATGATAATATTGTAAATAATCCAGCTATGATCCTCCAGCACAGGAACAACATACAGCTCGGTTCTGATTTAAAGACTCTCCCTGTAATTATACTTTACAGTGTAATTCATTTGCCAAAAAAATTGACGAAAGACAGAATATGAAAATGTCCTGAATTCAATGTTAACTATTTGGGAAAGGCTTGTGAAAGGTTTGGTGCCTGTTGCACAGGGTGCCATCTATTATTAGTTGGGTGAAAATGCCAGTAAAGCCATGAAATACGTACTGTTTCTGAGTCATGCTGCATTTTTTTGTTGATCCAGTGTGTTTTATTTTCGTCTTTGCTCTGTGGAAATACAGTCTGCAATTTAACTGAAAAACTCAGTCGTGGAGAATCCATTGTGCTGAGGAGCTCAGAGTGTTTATTTTTTGCATTTCTTTAAATAAAACCTGTGGAATTAACGGATTTTAATGAAATATTATTAATTTTGTTTAGATTTTCTGGTGGAACTCTTTCTGATTTTACAGTTTCTGACTGATAAATAATCACATTTTGGTTATTTATTTATTTATTTATTTTAAAAGATAGCATGACTTTGAAACCTAGTGGTTGGTTTTGGGTTTTATAATATTTCTTCTTTCAAACCAAGACTCACAGTGCGATAATTGTTGACCATTATATTGGCAAAGATGCATTACGTCACAGAGTTTGATGAAAAGTTGTATTTTAATTCAGTTTTAATTTATTTAATATTTTCAGTAGACAAAGCATGTTTAATGATCATTTTAATAAATTCTTAACAATAACTTCATTGCACAGAGAAGTACAGCTTCATTCATCTGGACTCTTTTCATAATGAAAACCTACAGCCCACTACTGCAACACCTAGTTAGCTGGTTCCAGGCTAACTATGCTCCAGACATGAACGTGGTCGTATCACTTTATAAGGCTTCCTCATGAATGTAGATGAAGTTATTAGCTTTAGGAAATTGTTGCACATGCTGTGTAACGTGAACAGGACAACAGAGTTTTGACTCAGTATAGCTGGTAACAACAACCTCAAGTCAAAAAACACAAAAACAAAAAACCAACAAACAAAAAAAGACCACATCAGTTCAGTCACACTCAGGTCACAGTCACAGCGTTCTTTCTTTTCAATCTTTCTTTTTTTTTTTTTTAAGATATTTTATGAATTACAAATTAAACATGTATTTTATTCATTATATACTGTGGTGCAAGGTCAAGCACTGTTACTTGAGTTCCACTGGTTGTGCAAATTCAGCCATTTTTATTGATTTTCCATTTTGTAAATCATGTCACATGATGCAAAATCCCACCTTACAAATTTTAACAGGTCATAGAAGCTTACATTGTACCTTCAAGACGTAGTTCATCAAATAGAAATTGAAAAATTAGACTTGCGTGTAAAATCAGATGATTTTCATCAGAAATGTGGAATTTTTTCAGTCTTTAATCTTATTTCGGAAAACAAGCCTTGCAGTTTGCGACTCATCAGACACTTTTCATGTAGGATTTTAAAGTGAGCTAAATCTTGTTAATAAAATGATTTACCCATGATTCTCTCAGTGCTGCATCTTCAGTCTTCTTCACTCGGCCACATCTCGTTTCCCTTTTCTTCCTTACCTGCTTGTGAAACTTTTTAGCTAATCAAACCTTTGTATCAACTGACTTTTGATGATTTATTTTCTGTCACACTATATTCACCTCACAGTCTCGGTGGTTCCATCAGTACACTGATTAAAAGCAGTTACAGGAGGAGGAAACATGGTTTTGCCAAATTTATTTTGGATACAAACAACTAAACCAAATTGCCTCTGGATTGGATTGTTTGCCTGACTTGTATTTGAAAATAGCATTGTTGCATTCAGGGTTAAAACAAGGAACAAAACTACAACAGTTTGAAGATCATGTTTTATACTGGTACTCTTATGCTTACATTAGCAAAACATTGCATTTGTCACTATTATTCTGGTAACATGGAGATAAATGAGCAGCTGGAAACAGCCTTAAAGCACTGAAATGAAGCTGAACACATACAATCTGTGTGAATCGACCAGCAGAATGAACAAAAGCTGGAGGTAAAAAAGGTAAGCAACACATTCCCATTCGGAGCCAGAAAAACCCTGCAAAGCTGTTACTCATAGCACATAAAATGAATTAATGTTCAAATGATGTCAGAGAGAGGGCTGTAGATGTTTTAATCTATTTGCCAAACTTCAGACACCATCACTTTTGCCAGAAAAAAAAAATGTAGAAGCTCTTCTGATTGGAGCATCTGCTTTAGTTGCAAAGGTTTTGTTTTTCCTTCTCTTTTTGTGTCCTCAAAATGTGAAAAGGTGAAATGGTAAAAGCTCTAAGGCAAATCTTCAGCAAGCTGATATCAAGGATTAAAAAAATAAATCTCCTCTGAAGTTCTAAAGTATTTTTAAAATTTTTTAACATTAGAGCAGCTTTGAATTTCTGTGATCTGGCAGTTTATAAATGTGAACACATGATCAGATGTAGCCCGGTCAGACTTTCCTGCCTTGAAGAGATGCAGTGTTGAATAAAAAGTGAATTTATCTCCACATTTAAAGAGGAGTAGCCCTGTGATAGACTGGTGACCTGTCCAGGGTGTCCCTTGCCTTCACCCTAAGTCAGCTGGGATAGACTCCAGCCCCCTGTGACCCTAGTGAGGATTAAGCGGTGTATAGATAATGGATGGATGGATGGATTTAAAGAGGGAGTATTTTTAGGGTAAGAATCTACGTCATTTTTTTCTCCAAGCAGTTGCTTGGGTTCAAGAATTCTAACAGCTGGTTGTTTATTAACACACACACACTGCAAAAATACAGCATCAAGCTTTGTCTATAATTTACTCCTAAAACCCATTTTTTCATAGAAAATTTGGGTAATATTGCAATGCAGTAATCATGTGTTTCCATGTTTTAAATATAGGTTACATTTTTCAGTTTAAACTGTTAAAAAAAAACTGAATTTACTACAGAGAGACTAAAACTTGATTCACATTTTTGCGTGAAGGAATGTTCTTGTTTTCAAACCTCTACCACCACTGTGTGTCGACTCAATCAATACCAACATTTTCTCCCTTTTCCACTGTGAACTTAAAGTTTGGTAAAAGCAGCATTTACTCGCTTTAAGTTCTATGTCGTCCACTTCTTCCAGCTGCCATTGACAGAATTACATGAAGAAACCAGACAGCAACTTCCACGTTGAAAAAATACAGCCAACATGGAGTGTGCCGAGAACTGCAGTTCCTCAAATGTCCACTTGAGGCAGGCTCTAAAAGCAAGTTCGTCCCCCATATACCTCCATGTTAAAATGTCAAATTTTACAGCAGAAATGAACACGTTTACAACCTGAAACAAAAGACAGTTCTGGACTGTGTAGCTAATTTTCACAGTCTTGACAACTTTGTCAGGAGTAATTTACATATATATATATATATATATATATATATATATATTGTACATTTAACATTTCTTAAGGCTCGAAGTTATACACAACTAGATCATGGCCACTTTGAGTGATATGTGGATGCCATCATAGGATAGTGCATGGACCACCACAGCTTCAATCATACTTCACCCTTCTGTTCATTTTTGGATCAGCCAGGAGTTGGGGGAAATTATGCTGTGTCAAGATGTCAACAGGTGAAACCACCACACATAAGTTCAAAACGGCTCTTTGGAAAATTTAAGGGTGGCATCGCAGAGGGTTTGTCCATCTATGTATGGAGTCTGTATAAGAAATTTGACTTAGTGACACAGAAACAACAGTGAAGAGTACCAACTACACAACATGCACATCACCAAAGTGACTTCTCTGACAGAAAGCTCAATTCCAAAAGTGGACAATGCTGAATCTCTTGAATACCCCTCCTTTAAAACTTTGTTGTGGATGCTTTTTCTATAACTGTGCGACAGACTACAGCCTAATTTGGAGGAGGTGTGGTGTTGCCATTCCAGCTGTAGGTTCCAGGAGTTGGGGGCGGCATGTTGGGAGATCGACCCGAGATAAATTCACAGGAGTCGGGGTGCAGCAGAAACCCAGAGAATGTGCTGGTGTATTCTTTGTCAGTGTACATGCCATTGGTGTCGTTGTTCTTGACTTGCATCCATACCCGGTCTCTCATCACAAGATGGAGGACAACCTTGTGGCTGGTGGTGGATGGGTAGGTTCCTTCTGTCACTTTGACTTTAGGATAGAAGTTGTGGAAAATGCCAACTTTAAGTGGCTTCTTGGCAACTGCAAGGTGGAAGAAGAAGACATAGGTACCGTTGACAGGGGCCGTGTAGATACCCATTGATGGGTCAAAGTGCCCCTGCTGGTTGGTGAGAACACGTGGGAAAGAAATTGGATAGTCAGGAGCGGGATATGACTCGTTGGTAGATGCTGAGAATGCCGACTGGATGAAAGGGGAGCAGGGACCACGTGGCCCCATGACACCCATATCACCCTGGTTGCCTTTTGGCCCCATGACGCCCTGTTCACCCTTTGGACCAGTGTCACCTTTGGCCCCCATGTCACCTTTTTCTCCTGACATTCCATCAGCACCGTCCGCCCCATCAGTGCACTCACACATTCCCTGCTCACCTTGATCCCCCTTCTGGCCATTCATACCAGATTCCCCAGGTTTACCTAAGTCCCCCTTGTCCCCCTTAACACCCTTGGGTCCCTCAGATCCCTTCATCCCAGGCAGGCCCTGAGCTCCTACTAGTCCAGTTGGGCCTTGTTCACCTGGTTCACCTGGGACACTGTCACAAGTGGCTGGACATGTGCCGGCTTCCCCCTGGGGGCCCTCTGCACCAGGGTTCCCCATAGATCCTTGGTCACCTTTTTCTCCTGCAAGCACACAGAATACACATCATTGCATTATTTTTGATTTTGTGGTAAAAATTCAAAACATTTGTTTTTCCAGGATATCTTTGGGTGATGCTGTCTCCCACACCGATGACAAATTCCCCAAATGAATCTTAATACAAACTGCAGTCTTTCCCCAATTGAGTAACTCTTGTGCATAAACTGAACCAAAACTTAGTGATTTTGGATCATAAAAATTGCTATTTTGGAAACTGTGATTTATAACATTCTTGGTAGGTTGTCCATGTAGCGCTAATAACCATTTAAACCGAGGGCTGAGCCACATAATATGAGCTCAGCAGACCTTTGAATCCTCGGTCTCCCTTTAATCCGTTGAAACCAGTTATGCCAGGCATTCCTTTGTCCCCAATGTCTCCTTTCTGACCTGTAACAAGAAACAAAAATGAAATAAGACATGAACAATATTTAGACATGCTATTAATGTCCTGAATAAATAGTCAAATTGTAAGGTCAATAAATTACTTAATTTTGAAGATTAATTTAAAGGGAAAACATCCAGACTTGATTTTCTGTAGTTAGAATGTAGCTCTCAGTTTTGCCCTGCTTCCAGTCTTTGATCTATACGAGGCTAATGAAGTACAAAACCTACAACTGCTTTATAAAGTATGACCCTCAGAAAAACTAACCTCATCTTTTTCCTCATCAGTCTCCACTAAAAAAACTCAAAGTGAAAAACTGACTACAGTAGTCAGACTCTTTGGGGCTCTGTATTGGGTTTTATTTATCTTGTTTGCTTTAGTTATTCTTCACAGGAATCAGTCCAGTTAAATTTAAGAACTAAACCCCACAGATCATCCGTCGAGGAACTTTAAGTTCACAGATGCTTCTGCCTAGGGGTTAAATCAGTTGTTGTCGTTACATATTAGGTATTTCTGGTGTTGTACCCACATAACTGGGCATTAGGTGATATGGCCGTATGTGTTAGTTTGTCAAGCCGTACACTGACAATGTCCAATGTTAAATGAACCTATCGCTGAACAGACCAAAAATGCAAGAACAGGACTGAGGTTTTGTCATGTTTGTTGTCGTCACTAGGGCAGTGTTGAAGAGTCCTGGATGTGTAACTCACCCTTCATCCCTTCAGGGCCTGTAAATCCTCGAAGACCTTTGAAGCCGGTCAGTCCTTTTCTCCCAGGACTCCCAGGTTCACCTGATCAAAGGTGACAGTCAGGTCAGTTTGAACACAGCCTTCTGGAAACACTCTCAGAATTCTAGAGGTTATATTTGAAGTTATTTCAGGCTAGAAATATGCCTTTGTAGATGCTCAGTCATTCAGGTCATGGTAATCCAGTTTCAGTAAAAAAAAAAATTTACTGAACTTCTCATTTAGAGATGGTTCTTCAGTTCTGAACTGAAGAAGCCTCCTGAATGAGAGGTGAAACGCCTTCAAGATCCTAAAATAGAAGTATATCCGCCTTTTACTGAAGCTCCTAAGAGTCCAGACCAGACAGTGTTGCAGGAGCTTGACTTTTTTGACATCTTGCTTGCATCGCTACAAGTCTGTCACATGATCAGTGGTCACTGTGCCATTGTCTGTGCTGGTAATATTAGATCAGACCTGTGATGCACTAAGATTAACTAGCTGACAGATAATAGTAACAATTATTGTTGATGCATGATGCTTTAAGTAACTTGGGTCAACCCAAGTAATTTGAGTCCTTAACTCTCTGAAACCCCAAACCAAAAATGCATTTTATCTTTCAAAAATCGCCAAATAACTCACAGTATTTTTTTTTTTTAAAGCCAGAAATTGTAAAAATAGAAAATATTGTAGGATTTATAACATTCAGATGGTTCTTTACAGTATCTTGTGATGTGGTACCAACAGAAAATGCAATCAGATCTCAGCTTAAAACCGTGACCTTTTATCAAATCCCTTTTTTCTACATGTCTCGTATAAGAATATACCAAAAATAAAACATTTTTGCTAGATTCTGTACAAAGCAAAGAAATCTGAACTCCTCGGAGCAACTGAGAAGCCACAACTGATGCGGCTGCATCCGACGAACACATGTGCAGTTGTCAGCTGAACTGCAGGCTGTGTTTAAACAGAGCAGAGAGGAGACAAGTATAGAAACAGATTAAAGGTGTACTTGGGCACTTAGGACAAAAAAGTCAGCTCTTTTTTCCTTTTCTATTGATGAGCCACAGTGAGGAAAAATGTAAGAGTAGCCAAAAAATGCCCAGAAAATGCTTAGAGTTCAGAGAGTTAAGTCTGACAAAACTGACACCTTTTACCCATAAAGTCACACAGATTGAGAGCAAATCTTGTTTTCAGGCCCTGAGGTTTCTTCATTTTTCACAAGGATTTTAAAATGATAAAATACAGTATTTTACCTCTGTGACAGTCACCTGTTTTCTTCTCCTTCTGATGACTGTACCTCTTGCTGTCTACTTCTTCCTGTCTGAATGAGTCCTGCTAACCTAGTTTTTTTTTTTTTTTCATTCGTGTTCTCGTGTTTGCGGTGGTTTACATTCAAATGTGTGTCATGTTCTTGCCCGCTGGCCATCATACGTGGTTTACTGCAGTCATGTGAGGAGGCCTCACCTCTCACTGTTTAAAGGAACCACAGGGTTTATCAGTTTCAAGATGAACCTGATTCGTAAAACAAGAAAAGCCATGAACTGTTTTCTTAACCGATGTTTGAGATGAGAGTTGTGACAGTGTCATCTACTTTTTGCATTTTTTGTTGCTGATTTTTCCAAAACGCTGGACTGAAAGTTATTTTAAAAATTACTTCAAAACTATTTTAATAGTCTGGGGCAAACTGAACTGAAGTGGTGGGCTTAACTTTTTAATTAGTAAATATAAAACTGCCCAGTTGATTGCTGATACTAAGACAAACTTTTTTTTATTTAAATATGCAAATGAGGCACTTGCGTATCTAAAAATCTCCAATTAGCATTAATATGCAGAACCAGAGTCTAAAAACACCAGATTCTACATTTGTGTTCATTTTGTTGACACATTTTTAGAGGGTATTCTGGTTATCAGGTTTTATCACTCCATGTATCAGAAAATACTGTCACCAGCCAGAACAAAATATCAGCTTTCACTATGTTTTTAGAAAATAAAACATTTCATAAATCAGGCTGTGACTGATATATAAACAAACTTCTCTGCATAAAGCCTTTTGAATGTAGACTAGAATGAACCTGGGAAGTTTGTGAAAGCTGCTGAAGTGGAGATTCTTGGATCAGATTAGGAGGAAAACTATAATTTAAGAGAACAGCCAGTAAATATGTTATAATTGAAATTTAGGGACACCATTTTTTTTTAAAAATGTAAATTAAAAAAACAGCTCACAACTCTGAACAAAGTCGTTTTACGCAAGTAAAATACCTTAGAAAATGACCAGTGCATTAAAAAAAGTATATGTTTTTGCCTGCAGTTTCTTGCCTTAAACAGAAATGTTTGCGTGAATTATGAGACAAATTGCAGATGTGTTTGATTCACTTCACTTCAGACATGACAAAGCAACCATAAAAAAAAGCTTGATATCTGGATGTAACAAAAACAAAAGCCTCCTGCTGCTGCTGTTGGAGGGTTTTGCACTAAAACTCAAACAGATCATTTCAGGTGTTTAAAGTGGTCTACATGCCTGGAAGGCCTCGGTCTCCTCGATCTCCTTTGGGCCCCACAGCTCCTTTACACTTCGAACAGATGCAGAACAAAGGGATCTGGTCGATGGGCGGCGGTACCGGTAAGTTGAACAGTATGTCGCAGATTGCTGTGTTGGGCATCGGAGGCCCAGAGGGGCCACCAGGCCCAACCATCCGAAGCATTTCAGTCATGTTGTCATCAGATGGCCACGGCTGACCTCTGGGATCAATCAGCGGGGAGCCGGTGGGTGGCCAGGGGGGCATAGTTTCTGATCCAGTCCAGTAGATGGTGTTGTTGTCAGAAGTCGAGCTTCTTTCTGTGCTGAACTGGGGATCGGTGGTGTTTGGCAGCAGCATGGCCGAGCAGAGAGATTTCAGGACGAGGAGTCCCAGCAGCCTTGACAACATCTGCAGGGAGACAGAAGGATGATGATGGGAGTAAGACCACTTCAACCTGTTTTACAGTACGAGCAGTCGCTCACATTGCTGCTTAGCTAATGCTACTCCCTTAACGATCAATTAGTCAGTAGCCGTGTTTCCAAATAACTGTCAAGAACATTTTCAGTGAACTTAAAGTTGCAAAAAATTAAAACACAGAAAATACAAATTAGGCTTGTTTCCAATTGTTAACCTTTCACACTCCAAACCACACTGGAAAAAATAAAATTGCCTAAACTGCACCATTTATCAGAGCCAGAAATTGTGAAAACAAAGAGAATTTTCAAATTTTTCAGCTTTGCTGACAGTCTTTGAACTTATCATCTGTGACATGTGATTCCATCAGGAAAAGTCTATCAAATCTATGCTTGAAAATGTGATATCTATTTGTTTGTATTTCAAAATCACTTCTTTTAACATCTTATTAAAAAATTCCCCAAAATATAACCTTTTGTCTAACCAGATTTTCACACAGAAAAAAAACTCTGTGCTTGTCAGTGCAACTTGGATGTTGTAGCTTATTCAGCTTTGACTAACATTACCATGACATAAAATTAGAGGCTTTTGACTGAACAGCAGGCAGTGTTTACACCGAGCAGAGAGCCGACGAGTATGTAAATGAATTATAGAATACAAGCAGTGAAATATCTATGACATGTAGAGCCACCATTTTTTCCCCTTCTAGGTTTTTCAAGGTTTGCAAAATAAGTAATCAAAGGTATTCAACTTTTGTTTTTTTGTTTTTTTATGATTTCTGTCATTCTGCGTCATGCTGATAGAAGACATTTCTGAGTTGTCCCTCCTTCTTCACCAAAAAAATTAACCACAGTGAGTAAAAAAACAAAAAAACAAAAATATGACAACAGCAAAAAGCACTTAGAAACTGTTTAGAGTTCAGAGAGTTAAAAAATGTGCATTAAATATGTTCTGAAATCACAGCATGTGGTTGAACTGATCAGGCATTAGATAAATGCTACAACACAGTAATTCTGCTCATCCTGTTTTGCTCAAAACCTGATCTTTACCTACTTTTTCCTTCCTTCTGCAAACCACAGCTGCTTCAAAGAGTTTTCAGCATGAGCTTCACGTTGCTATCCCAAACCCAGGAAACTGCCTTGATTTATAATTTCATCCTTTATCTTCATGCATATGAGTTTTCATCCGTAAAAGTCAACTCAGCCACAAATAGTAAAACAAATATTTCAAATTTCAAATATCAACTAATCCCAGTATGTTCATACCCTCATAAAGGTGTTCATAAGTAGAGACTATTGATATGATTGATATGACAAGTTTTTCAGACTTTTTAAAGCTTTTTTTTTTTTTTTTTTTTTTACATTTTAAAGCTCTTTCACTGCTTTTCTTTTTCAAAAAGCTGCTCAAACAACCAGTGAAACACAATCTGCTCCCTGACTTAAAAATGAAATCCTTTGAGGTACTTTAGGAGAAACTCACCACTCCGTCCGAGCTGTACAGCATTATCTGCAGAGGCACGTTTGGGAGAAGCAGCTGGATCGAAGGGGCTTTGATGCCTTTATAAGCTTCGCTCCAAAACAACAGCGTCTTTCAGGTTCTGCCTCACCTGTTGGACAAAGGCTGAGGACGGGAGGGAGGCGTGTTGTCATTGTCCTGCTGAAGGAGAACTGGTCGTTCTGCCTGACCTCCTTCACCATTGATGCAGAAACACACCTAGAGCAGAAAGAGGAGACACTGCTCTGTTTATCGCTCCATCGTTCTCCACCCTCGTTTTTCTCTCATCCTTTTAAAGGATAAAATAAAATCTTAAGCCTCGTCGGCCCACATCTCTGTTTACACCTCATTGTTTCATTTGATCATTTTGGATTTGTCCTACATTGTTAACAAGTTCTTTGGATTAATTTCCCCACCAGCCACATACATTGAGTATTGTTTCCCTGCAAATAAGAAGCTTCTGAAACAGCAGTCCAACCCTAAACTCTAAACTGTATTTCTTAATAAATGTCTGTGTGCATTTGCTGATACTAATGTTAAAATCAGTTACTGAGTAACTCAGAACTGAGGACAATACAGGAGATACAGTCATGAACAAACTGAGTGAACATTGTGACTGACGTTGTTGGGTTTGACACCACAATGGAAACAGAAAGTCTGAAACAGCCAATTTGGGGGATGATCCTATAAACACCACTCCACGCCTGCCCCTGCTCTGGAAAGCTTCCTAATGCTTTTCAAATGTACACCAAAAAAGAAAGCGACTTCAATTTACATATAAAACATGTAATTGATTTTAGAAACAAAACTTCAAATCTTTAGCCTGACAGGAATTATCGGCATGATCACCGTAATAACGACAAAAATTACATCTTCCCTCATATACTACCCTGAAATGTCTTATAATAAACTGTACTTGTGTTAAAAACAAACAAACAAACAGTAAGTAATACTTAGAAACAGGAACCACTACATCAGCTTGAACAGATTGTTCCAACAGTGTCCAACACCAACGTACTAGTGTGTTTTTCTGAACTTTAGTGACAGTAACCACCAGAACATGCTGTACAAAATGAGTTATTTAGTAGAAAACCAGAATATTTATGTCCGTGGTGGACATGAATGACTTTGTGAGGGAAGGAGTAGCTTTTTTAATCCTCTAAACAAACTGCTCAGTTGGTTCAACAATACAGTAATCTAACACTGTGAAAACATCCAGCCTTTACAATGAGCAGCCTACTTTTGTCTTTTAGCACATTTTACTGCAGAGGACAATGTCTTCATTCTGTCAGAGCATCTCATGGGATCATCCGGATACATGATACTGACGAAACTAACTACACACATAAGAAAAATGATTTTTAAAAAAGATTGACACTTGTAGGCCGAAATGTAAAACCAGATTCTTTCCTCTGTTAAATGATAGGTATAACTTTAAACATGAAGTTTACAGCTTTGGCACGTGGCCATTTAAATATCTGTTCTGAATATTCTGTTTTACTGGAGGATTTGAGGACTTTCTTCACCTCCATCTCCTTTTTCCTCTCACTCCTTTCTTCTGTACGTCTGTCTTGTCTTTGTTCTTTTTGGTGCCAATGTGCGATAAGAAGTTCAGACTGTAAACAGATCTGCTTTAGACGACTCAGCTATGCTGCAGTGACTGATGATGCTCCTCAACAAAAAAAAAAAAAAGATTCAAGTCCATATCTGGCTGTTGCTTGCCAAGAAACAGTCCCAGAATGTGACGACCCAAACTGTTATCATCTGTTGGATTATGACTCTTACCGTATCGTTCCCTATTTCTCCCAGTTGGGAGCTAGATGAAGATGAAGTCAGTGTGAAAAAGCTACTGCTGTCCCCAAATGTCCACTTGAGGCTGGCTCATTGTGTTTACATTCTGGTACAGAAACGGTTTTGGTTCTTTTAGCTACTTTCCTGTTCACAACAACCTGAATCGAGGTAAAATCAGTTTTGATTGTGTTTTGTGGTTGTTACAAACTTAGAGATGTAAACTAAACTTTAAGACATTTAGTTCTGCCATCCTTCAAGGCCTCCACGACTAATTAACTTCCCAGATTTACAGGCCAGTCAGAATCTGACCCACGTTCGACCTCATACCAACCACCAGTTGCTGAGCGCTGACTTCATATAATCCTGCCTCCTCACTGCTCCCAGAGGCAAGATTAGTGAATGGGCAACGTATGTTGAGCTATTTTCAAACTGTTGCTCTGCTGCTAAAATGCTTATTTCATAATGTCATCTTACAACTAACCACACACAGGAGTTAAAATCAAAGTCTGAGTTGTGAGTTCAGCAATATTTTCATATAAAAAGGTTGTCCAGAGAGAAAGTTAGAAGATATAAAGGCCTGGTCTCACAAACTTATCTATGTCTATGTCTATCAGAGATGCAGAGAGAGTCGTCTTGCTGAAAGTTAGCTGCATGTAAAGCTACAAACATTGAAACAGCCTGTTTAGAGCAGAACTAAACCCAGGAGTCATGGTGAAATTAACCAGCTTTACTGTGCTTTGTGCTGAAAAAAGTAAAACATACATTGTGGGGACATGTAAAACCTTTATTAATTTGCCTAAAAGGGGCACAGGCAAAGTATATTTTGATTATTTAAATAATATAAATCAACTAATATGTTTTTTAAGCAGAGACAAAAACAAATAAAAAACCCTGGTTGCAACTTCTCTCCTGTTGCAATCTGTTGCTTTTCTCTGTTTTATATCACAGAAAAAGTACAATCTTTGGGTCAGAAAATCAAAGATCCAAGGAACTCATCTGGCAAAGACAGTTAAAAAAATAAAAATAAATAAATCTTTGGGTTTTGGACTATTGGTCAGACAATCTAGATTAAATTTGTTCAATGACTGACATTTTCTAAACTGAATGCTGTCTATTGGGGTCTGATTTGATAAATGTTGACTAAGTGAAATTATTTCATGCTCCTAAAAATAAAACACAAACAAAAAAGGATTAAAATTCCTGCGTGAACGACTTTTTTCAGGTTTTGTCGCGTCAAGTCATATTGTTTAAACTTTCATGCAGATTGCTTTGGAAAAGTAAATTATGTGCATCAGAATATTTTTGTTTGAAGCAGAATATCTTGCAGTTTAGGTTGTAAAAGGATGACATTAATAACGAAAAGAAATTTATCGTGGATGCCAATTTCAGCTTTTACATCAGAGCTGTTTTGTTTGCAGATGGCACTTTGCAGTCAAGAGACAAAAACACAGATTCTGTTTATGAAATGGTTTGCAGACAGTGAACAGAACAAACTGAAAACTGGACTGAACATAAAGCAGCAGGCTGCCAGCCAGTTTTGTTGAAGTCGCACCCTCGATAGCCACTTTCCCAGTCTGCGTTTTTCACCTCCTCACAGAGTCGTCCGTGGAACCAGATATGGCTCCTTTATGTCCTCAGGCCAGCTTTTATTCAGCAAAATCAAAACAGCAGAGGACACAGGTGTAAACGGAGTTGAGAGAACGAGGCTGAGACACAAAAGAAGACAAGGAGATGAATAGTTAACCTTAATAAATGTCCTGGTTTCCACAGCCGATGGCGTTCAGTGACACCCTGGAGGCCGGTAGTTCCACACCTGTACCTGCTCGCTCTGTGGAAGAAGAACAAGACATGCATTCCTGCTTGAAGAGGTTCTTTGAGAGGCGGCAATGAGCACTCTGAGGTGAGCTGAGTCTCAAAAAGTGTTACCTGAGTCAGAAAGGTCACGTTTTTAAAGGGTTACGTGACCACGGGGGCACACATTAAGAAACTGTATGTCTGAGACCAAACGTTTGAACTGCTCTGGAGCTTTTGAACAAAACACATGGTTTTCCTCAGCACACTGCACTGCCACAGTATTCAAATTTCCCTTTTTTGAGAATTAAAATAATTCATTATCCCTGTGGTTTAAAGGAATAGTTCAAAATTTTGGAACCACTTTCAAGTCAGTGCAGTAAAAGGTGTTCTCAGACCAGGTAACACCGAGTTCTCCCCGCCAGAGTTTAAATACAACTTTTGTAAAATCGGGTTGCATCGTCCACATAAGGTGAAACTTCACAAATGTTCTTCTCTCTAATCAGAAATGCACACATTACAAGATTGGAAAATAATGGTGCATCATACACTTCAGGATAATATTAAGATTATCGTATCAGAGGGAGCAGAGAACCACCTCACATGATTTAATTCTGACTTGGGGATGTGACTGAAGAGTGGGACGTCCTGCCCACTGACACCATCACCAAGCTGGTGGACATGCCACGATGTCTTAACGCACTGATCGGTGTCGGGGGTGGCCATACTCTGTGTTAGTGACTGAGTGACATTTGAAAGAGTAATATTGGACATTCTTGTGCATGAAATCCTATTGTTCAATACCCCCAATTTAGTTTAAGCCTGAATACTCAGTTTGCACAAATTAATTGCAGTGTAATTTTTACTGTGATATGTACTGTATGTATATTGTGATATCAATAAAGTTTTGAGAAGATATACACATTATCTATCAACAATAAATCACATTGTCATAATCATTTCATGAGAAGAGGTAAAAAAAATGTTTTCATTCCAGCTTTATGAGCAACATTGTACAATAAAAATACACTACTAAAATATCAAGTCCAGTAAGAGCAACCAAATGCCATAAAAAGTATCTACATCTTGTGATTTTTTTTCTCAAAAAAATGGCATTTGATTAAAAAAGGAAGGCCAGTTCAAATGGCAGCAAAGTTTAAATACAGTATGGTTCTTGCTTTTAAAGGTGCAGAACTTTTTGATGGTACCTCACACAAATGTGACTGTCTTTTGGTTCTGACTGGTATAAAGTATTTAATAATTATGGTTAAAGTTAGATAAAGTCTGTAGGGAATAATAGAAAGTAAAGTCAATGCTGTGTTCTACGAAGGGACAATAACCGTTGGGTTTTTTTTATTTGTTAGTTTTTTTTACATGCAAGGAAGTGTTCATGTTCTTGATATCTTCTGATCTGAGATGGTGAGTTATGTAATGCCTTCGTCTTTATACTTTGTGTGTTATGTAATTCCAATAGAAAAACAAGATCAATGAAGGTCCCAAAAGCCTGTTTTCACTTTCTCACCGTGTAAACTGTATCTGTTTTTGTTACAGGGTTTGTTCACACGTCTGATGGTATCTACAGTCAGCCATCATCTGCAGCTCACGCACTTGAAACAGATATCTCCAGTGTTCCTCCTGCTCTTGATATGTTTTTGAAAATATTTTGCGCTTCTGAGATGAGCCTGGAATCAGTCTGCCTCAGTCACATAACAGTATCAGAGTTTAGACACAGTTCACTCAGGGTCAAGATGGATGTTTGTCTTCAATCATCTGCCTTCTCAGTGTTTGTATAATTTCAGCCTGCAAAAGAATAATTGAAATACAATTGTCAGACACACACATTAGCTCTAGGAGTTTAATCAAAATAAATAAAGTATGGATCCTACATATTTCTAGTAATGTGTTGACAGACCCTCTGATGTAGATTCAGTGCACAAAAATCACCCACCTTCGTTGCTTGTTGCTGATATTTTGAAGTTTGGCAAAGTACACAGTTGCTGAAAAAAATCCCAAATGCAAAATGAATGAACTTCAGGCAAGAAAACAGTAAACTAACCAATTTATTTAAGATTTACCATTTAGATGTTCACGGTATTTATCCAGGCATCTAGAGTTAAGGTATTCCAAACATCTTTTTGGCCTCAGTCCTGATCTAAATCCTTCAGTGTTGGGTATCTGCTGATACATACTAATCTGATTCTTATATTTATATATATTTTATATCTTATATAAGTGGTCATTGAATATATCAGACACACTGAAATAAAAACAATAATCTACTTATTCTGACACAGAGATCCAAGAGAAAACCAACTGGAGGCGGAGGTTAAAAAATCAGAGGTTTATGAGCAGTAAGGTTGGAGGCGCTGCCCTCACAAAATTAATTGTATAAAAGCTAAGAAGTTTTATTTGGTTTTGTCATCAGGCCACTAAATAATGTGAATTTGTAGCAGCATTCAAGCACACTTTAGCCAGCGTATGCTCAGATATACACCAGTGTGCCACAACATTATTACCACTGACAGGTAAAGCAAATAACGTAACTATCTAGTTAAAGTGGCTTCCGTCAGAAGATGGAATACATTAGGGAACAAGTGATCAGCCAGATTTCAATGTTGGAAGCAGATAATATGTGCAGCATGATGATCTTAGAGACTTTGATAAACTGATGGTTGATGACTGGGTCAATGCATCTCCAAAACAGCAGCTGCTGTCAGTTGTTTATGGTAAACTGTGGTTACCATAGGTGTTCAAGGAAGGGCATCCAATGAACAAGAGGCAGAGTCATGGACACCGAAGACTTTGGAGTAAATATTAACTGATCAGGAGCCAAACATCCCAACTGATGATCCACATTTGAATCGATATACATGTATAGTAAAATTTTTTCAAGTTTTAGAAAAACACAAACTTCAACTCCAAACTTTGATGAAGAGAATTAGTTTTTTTTACGTTTTACATGTTTAATTAAATATATATTCTTCAGTGTTGATTGGCTACTTTCCCTTAGCAGCCAATCAGATAAAGCTGTGGGCGGGACATTGTGTGACTACAGGCAGAGAGAGGCGGCTGTATTGGAGCCAATGTAGTGCGTTTTTAAATAATTACTTTCATCAAAAATCATTTTTACAAAAAAAAAAAAAAACAATGTCAATGATCTGAAAAATGTTCAATATCTCATCCAATAATCAATCATCCTCCACTCTTTTTGCTTTGTCCCGCTCAGTGTTCAAATCCTGCAAGTTCATGGCGGTTAAATGTCGTCCAGAACAGTGATTTAAAGAGAAGAAGAGTGATGATTTAATCCACACACCTGGGTGAAAACTGTGCTTTTATTTATTGCACTTTATTCATTGAAAATACTCAAACTACCCAATTAGTTTCAGATATCAGACCGAAATGTTGTAAAAAGGTCACTGTGGAAGATATATGCTTCTTTTCCTGACGTCTTGTGTGAAAAAGTTTGATAGAACGCATTAATAACACCATTTTGGATTGAAGTGCAGCAGTGAGTACGATATGTAGCAAAGGTGAGTGGGTGGAGGTTAAAGAGCTGGAGGTCTGTGTGTTGACAGTGTTGGCAGACAGCGTCCAGCCGCAGACTGTGGACTGTCAGTAAACACTGGGAGTTAGTTATTAACAAACCAGAAACAGAGCGAAGCATCGCCTCCATCCACGGCGTCCGTTCTTCACACGTAAGTACAAAAACATTCCTCATATCGAGTCCGTGTTCTGGTTTCATGACACACTAACAGTTCTAGGATGTCGACTTGACTGCGGTGGATGTTGTTCAGCTCGTGAGGTCAAAGGTCGCAGAGGTTCAAACAGGGATCGTCTCCTGCTGCGTTCTGTTCGGAGGCCTATGTGTTTTCAGATGATCAATACTGCAGAAATGTTTCACCGAAGCTGCTGATTGATTCTTGTGACTGAAGTGAATTGAAGTGATTTTGTCTTTCTGTCTCCAGCTCCTCCAGAGCTCAGCATTTTTAGCCTGCTTTGATCAGTAAGTCACAATATCATTATGAATATTGGTGTTTGGAGAAGGTGGGCAACTATAAACACTGAGGAGGTGACTGCTCCGTCTGATTGGCTGCAGGGTTGACTGAGGTCATGTCCCGTCTCGTCCTGTGTGGCTGCGTCGTCATCGTTCTGTGGTCGGCGTCAGTCATCAGTATGTCAGGTGGGTGTGTTTGGATTACTACTACTGAGAACCACCACCATTAATTAGATCTTGTTCCTAATCTGTTTTTTAAATACCTGCCCAGCAACTTCAGCTTTCTTTTATTGAATTTTAATATTTTTCCAGACATGTAAAAGCAGAACAGTGACAAAACTGTGCAAAAGTGTCAGATACGTCAAACATGTGTATGGTGTAAATTAAATTATCAAAGTAAAGAGGAGCAGGGCAAGTAAACATGAGCAAAGCTGCATGATGAGCGATCGCAATGGGACAGAAATGACAAAAACGCAGGAAATTGTAGATTTTTTGTTACGTTGTTGCCAGACTTGACCAGATTATACAATATGTTAGCTAATTCTGTTGCAGCAGATTACCTGCCCAACATCCATTTTTGACAGAAGTTCTCTAAACAGGTGACAACAACATACAAGATGTGATCAAAAAGTTCTGAGACTTCAAAATATGTAAATTCTGCCACCATTCTCCTTGTGCAGCATTTCTATGCTCCCAGTGCTCCTGCAACACTACCTAGAAGTCCAGTTATGTAAAAGCTAATCGCCACACTTTGATTGAGTGTACAGTGCAGTTGCTCACCGACATGCCATCATGTCTCAGTGCAGGTCTCCTCACAGCGAACCCCCTTCAGGATGTTACGATAGAACTCTGCATTGACAGTCCAGCACTGGGGAATTAATTTACAACCACATGAATGCTGAAGAAAACATCAAGAATGCTCCTGGAACTCCTGACCTCATGTTCCTTATTCATTCTTGGAAACTGCAGCTCTGTATCTTTCAAAACTTGTTGTTTCTTCTCCTAATGGTAGCCGTAGACCCTCCTCTCATCACCTGCAATGATCCTCCACATGAAGGTTGGATCATCTGGATCCTGACTGACACACTGAGAGGTTTGAGTTCAGAGTGTCACGTGATCCTCTGACTCATGGGGTGTGACACTGATGTGGTCTGTCCATGCACGCCACAAACAATCCCAGGACTTTTTGATTGCGCTCCACAAAATGCAATTCTTTACCAAATAAATAAGTTCAGTAAGTGGTCAGTTTCAGGGTTCCCACCTCTTCGGCTTACATTCTGGACTGTTTCATATCCATGACACCAATTACGTTTTGTTTTCTTACAGTCTCTGAATACATGCGTCAGTGTCCTTGTTTCTGATTTACACTTCAGGGATTAATCATGGTGACCTGGAAGAAAAGGACAAAAGAAGAACATTTTTGGCAAGGAAACCCAGAGTGTGTTGCTGGTTTCTCCAGAGACTTCTTACCATGGAGTTAAAAGCATAATTTAAAAAAAATATAAAATTTATACAGCAGACACAGGCAGAATTAAACAAATTTCCATGCTAAAATATAAGAGGCCTGTTACCTTCTGCAGCTAAGGACAATAAAGCCCCAGTCACAGTTTGAGGAAATGTGCTGAAGACAGACTTTTAACGCCTCACAGGCATTAAAATAACTTGGTCTCATCCTTACTGCACTCCACTGCTTTAGTGTAATGTTTTCTCTGTGTTCAGTGTTCTCGGACCCTCCGAGGGCTCACATGCTGCTGCGATCCCGACGGGCAAACTCCTTCCTGGAGGAGCTGAAACCCGCCTCCATGGAGCGCGAGTGTGTCGAGGAAAAGTGTGACTTCGAAGAGGCCAGAGAGATTTTCCAGACCAGAGAAGCTACAGTAAGACATTTGTGCAAATTTTTTAAACACATTGTAGTAAAAAGAAAAAAAATACTGTAAACTTTACAGATCAACAACTATGCACAGTAGAAACTTTATACTTACATCACAGGTAGCACATATGAAGCAGGCGTTCTGTAGGTTTAGAACTGGAGCACCTTTCTCTATAATGGGATTTATGTTAATGGGGTAAAACAGACTTCCTGGAAACTGCTGCAACTCTTTAAACCGACAAGTTTAAGGTCAATTCCCAGAAAAAACAGATTGTGATTGGTGTTAGAAATGAACCCTCCAAGTTACTGGCTGTTCTACAAACATCACAACATCAGATGTTTATTTGAAGGTATGAGCATGAAAAGGTTTCAGGTTCCTGCTCACAACTGCAGGATGAAACCACATTATTCAGCTGCAGCAGGTTTTAAATCTGTTGAGAAAAGTAGACCGAACAGCTGTGTGGAAGAAGGAAAATTAATCTCAACGCAAATAGATAATTTAATAACTGATCAGCAGTAAAGAATTTATACTGTGTGTTCAAAAACTGTCATCTCGCACTCGAGTCAGAACTTGATGAAACTTTCTGCTCTTCCTGCTACAGCTGTTTGATTACTGACTCTTGACTACATGATGTGTTTCTCCTGTTAAAGTCTGCAGTGTTAAGATGCTCTAAACTCACTGCTTTTGCATTTTTTGTGCTTATAGTTGGAGTTCTGGACCGTGTACACCGGTGAGATCAATTTGTTCAATATAAAACCTGTTTGATGTTTAGTACTTTGCTAAAGGTTTTAGAGCTAAAAGTGAGGATGTCTTTAAAAACGTATCAATTAATGTCCAGCAAAATGCAGTGAAGAGAAAAGCTCTGCATCGATACAACAAGAGCTGGGACTTTAACGTGTTATTTTCGATTATTAAGACTTCTGCAGGTTCACACATGTGGTTGAAAGCGTCTATGAGTACCCTGAAAAGTGCTCAATAAATAGCCATTATCAGAATCAGTGTAAAACTACGACAACAAGAGGATGCAGAATTAAAAGAAACAGTTAAAACAAAGAGAAACATTAGCTGAATGGATTGTATCAGTGTTTACATTGTATTAAGTGTAAATCTAACAGCCTGTGATGGCGCATCTGAGACATCTGATAACATCTGTAGTTCTTTAAACCAGCTGAGAGAAATAAGGAGATGTTGTTGTCTTTAATGCCTGATAATATCTCTGATTCAAAAGTTGGAACGTTTTTTTCTAAACTCTGCTGCTGCTCATAAGCATTGGTTACAACACTATTAGAAAAACAAGTCAAAAAGCAAGCAAGGGTGGTTTCACCTGTGTGGGCACTTTTTTCCTGTTGTTTTTCTGTGTTTCAGACGGGAACCAGTGTCAGTCCAACTTGTGTGATCATGGATCCTGTGTGGATTTATACCAAGCCTACGCCTGCCGCTGTCATCAGGGCTACGAGGGCAAATTCTGCGACCAGCGTGAGTCCACAAGGTTAAATTTGGGTTTAAGACGAAGGACTGTTGACATTTAAGCTGTTTGAGGGTTCAGAGTTGGTTTTATGGTTTAAGGTTTGAGAAAAGAGCCTGCAAATGCATCATATCACAGAGGGTCCTCACAAATTATAGAAGAAGACATGGTTCCAGAACAAAAGTGATCATCTGGTTTATATACGTACTACAACTGCTGGATCAAACCCTCGTAACAACAAAGGATTTGTCTTTAACTTTAACATTTAGTACACACAGACAACATTATAGTGCTGTTTCTGATGTTTATGTGTTTGAATGAAAATCTTATATGTAGGCTATATTTAGAAATTAGACATTAATTCATGTGATTTACAGATTAGTTATATATAAAATGACAGTGGTGCAGCAGTTTCACACTTTCTAATGTGTTGTGTGAAGAATCAGAGGCTCAAACGTTCAATGTTTGGCATCAACCAGCTATTTATTCTCATACTCATATTAGACCTCTCACAACCAGCTTTGTAGTAATAATGACTTGTACATTTGGAAAAAAAAAAAAAGTACACACACTTTTGGAAGTATTTTTATGTCCTGAAATCCTTCATACACAGCAGCTTTTCCTCACTATGGCACTAAGTCAGTAACTTGTTGACCAGTCTGTCGGTAGCATCTTAAAATTTCCAGGGGCCTCATTTATCATCAGTGTGTACGCACGTGTGCTTAATGAGTGCGTACGAACATTCCAATGCAAAGTATGGACTTTATCAACTTGTACCTATACTTAGGAATGTGCGTAAATATAAGCACAACTCTGATCATGTGTACACACATAATCTAGTAGTAGAAAAGTGAAACTACAAATAGAAAGCATTCAGGGATTTTGACCACCGGCACATTCCAGCGTGAGGTTTTGTAATATGCGGCATTTCCAGCCATCGCTGAGCAGGATCATTGTTGGATGCCATAACTCCCCTGGCCCCAGCCTACATCCGGCTCTCTTACAGCAATTATCAACGAGCCCAAATCAAACAGGGACTTCACACCATCGCTGGACTCTAGGGCTGGACACGAACAGCTGAATAGCCGACTATTTGTTCGCTGTGCTGAAATCGGGGTATCAATTTTGATCTCCGAATATCATTCAATCAACATACAAATAATTTGCTATGAACATTTATTGGTTATCCCAACATTTAATGCACCAAATAATAGTTTCTGGTTAGCTTGAACGTCACTGATAAGCACCTCAACTTCGGTTTACGAAAAGTGCCTCTTTGTTGCCCTCTTTGCCATGACGATGAAAGGTGAGGGGGAAAAATATTCACTCTTTCTATAAAACAAGGCGTGTTGTTGCCATATATGGTTAATTGGAGGCGTTTCTGAAGGCAAATGATCCCGAAAGTGCACAAGCATGGTGGTTAAGAACAAGTGGGATTCATCAACACTGATGTGCGTACGACCCACATACGCATGCTTGAAAAATACAGATTTTTTTGTACTTACACACACTCTAAATTTCATTCGTGAGACAGAATTTAGAATTTAGAATGATTGCAGATTCAGACCAAATACAACCTCAATCAACACTGTCTCTAAAATAATCCTTGTGTGAATGTTGCTCGATTTCTTCTAGAGGCCTCTACTAGTCAGTCATATAAGCTTAACTTCTGTTCAAGCTTCTGTCAAAGTTTAAAAGTCGTCTGTCCCTGTTTGCTGCCTTCATTCAGCTCAAACAGCCACTAACTGCTCGGTGGATAACGGCGGCTGCGATCACGACTGTACGGAGGGCGACGAAGGCCGGATGAGGAGCTGCAGCTGTCTGACTGGATACAAGCTGGACGACGACCACAAGAAATGTGTCCCGAAAGGTGAGAACAGCTTCAGTCTGACTGCTGGATCATCAGGTGAGCTGCAAAATCAAAACCTCATCAAACCTCAGCAGCTTCAGGCCAAATTCACAGCTGATCTCTTCGTACAGATCAGTATTAGAAAGCTCACATTTTGAGAGAAAAAAAAATGCATAAAATATTTTTATTTTGAAAAATTCAAACATTCAGCAGTCTGATTGACCATAAATCTTAGTGAAACAGTTAGCACACTTAAATGCTGCCTTTTATCAGAAAACATGACACAAATTTTGGTAATGTTCATTGCAACATTTTGAAATATTTACTCTCAAGTCGAGCTGCAACAGCAACAATTAACCAGTGAATTAATCAGAGGAACAGTTATTTAGGAACTGCTTCAATACTTTGACTATTTTTCAAAGTAAAAATGTCAAATATTTGCACTGTTTAGCTTCTCACATAGTTCATCCCTCCATCCATCCATTATCTACACATCCCGAATCCTCACTAGGGTCACGGGGGGCTGGAGCCTATCCCAGCTGACTTAGCCTATCACAGGGCTACACTTAGAAACAACCAAGCACACTCACACCTACGGACAATTTAGAATCACCAATTAACCTCAGCATGTTTTTGGACCTTGTGAGAGGAACTGGAGAACCCGGAGAGAACCCATGCTGCACACAGAAAGATTCTGTGTCCTCACCGGGACGCAAACCAGCAACCTTCCAGCTGCGAGGCAACGATGCTAACCACTGCGCCATCTTGCAGCCCTCAATTAGCTCATGAATTGTTTAATTTCAGACTGATGAGAGTATAGATGGGTGTCAATAAGGAAATAATCATTAGCTGCAGCCTTACTCTCAAGTTTAATATAAAGAAAATAAAAATTAGCAACATATTCACAGTTAATCAGTAAAGAGATCAGTGTAATTGCAGTTTTGCTATTAAGGATGTCAGTGGTTATTCCTTAATTTATCGAGCTTTTTTTTTTGGCCCAAAAAATAAATAAGGAGCCACTGATCATTGCTGTCATCAAGTATTTGATTTATTTTTTCAGCTCTGGGAGAAATTAAATAAGCAAAATTTAAATATTTAACAGGCCGTCTGTGTGTTTTCGCTACAGGTCCGTCATCTTGCGGTCAGCTGCTGATCAGCAGGTCATCCTACACCCAGCCAGTGGACGGTCCGCAGCCCTGGATGGTCGGAGGGGAGGTGGGCAAGAAGGGGGAAAGTCCCTGGCAGGTACCTGACTTTACTGCCAACACATAAACAAACTTACCTGCAAAATGAACCAGCTCTGGGATACATGTACTGCTTTCCAAAATGGTAATTATTCATCCACACGAAGAGAACAAATGTTCCATAAGATAATATGTGAAACTGTTTTCTATCATGTTATTTTCATCTTACCCCAAAGAAATAAACTTTGTAGTCCTCGTTTCTTGTAAAAATCTGACTTTATTTGTAAAGTACTCTTCATACAAATCAGATTTCAACACAAAGTGCTTTACAGATCAAAAGATCCCCCCTCTGAATCTTGAAAAAAAAAAAAAAAAACAGTTATGAAAGATTCAGTCACAACAAAAACTAAGGAAACACTGCTGTAAATGTAATGACAAAGCACCAGATGCAAGATAAGTCCAAAAATCTGAACAATAAAATAAGACAATAACAAAAAGGTGAATTGACAGACAGAGACGGATAATAAATACAATCAATTAAAAGCCTTAAGACTAAGAAACAAAGATTTGCTTTTAAAAGTGCTAACATTAAACAACTGTTTGTTTCCTAATAAAAGAAGCTAAAAGTTATCAAATCACATGAAGCAAAGTTTGTTGTTGAAAATCTCTTAGCAGGTGAACATAAAGCAGAAAACACCACATGTTTAAATAGGCCTTTATAATGCTTTGTAATTTTTTTATTTTTTTTTGTCTCAGCTCCCCGGTTTCATCAGACTGTTTGTATTTAACAGTGTTCTTGTTTAAATAAACAATAAAAAGTTAGATATTTTTAAAAAATAAAACAAAAATTCTCATGTTTTTCTAAATCATCATTGCCTAACCACTGTAATAACTGCAGTTTTTAACCAACAGCCTGTTGAGTTAACATTGTAGAGGGCAACGTTGTACTGTACCTGATGATGGCGGCGCTGTCTCACTGCTGTGATTCTTACACCCAAACACAGTGATACCCAAATGTATCTGTTTAGTTCACTATCTGGTTACAGCTTCAGTATAGAGTAGCATATGTTGGCTAGTTTTAATAACAAATAATAATAACTCCGCAGAGGTGCCTGAGTCTGCTGCTGACAAGGAGTTAGTTTTGTTCTGGACTGTACCATCAATCAAATCATTTAAACGCAGAACAAGATTATGACATTCGGTCTGTGTATGTGATGATATCAGCTCTGAATTGCTCAACAGGCTTGTGTGTTTGTGTGCAGGTGCTGTTAATAAATGCTAGAGGGCGTTTTCACTGCGGAGGCGTCCTCATCGATGAGAGCTGGGTCCTGACGGCTGCCCACTGCCTCGAAAACAACCTGAGGTTCAGAGTGCGACTGGGTAAGTTTTCACTGTGCAGACAACCAAAAACCGAGCAATTAGAAACTTCATTACAGTTATTTGATGTACCACAGCAGATATTGAAAGAGACACAAGTGATTAAGAGAGTTTCAGATTTCTGCCATGTTTAGTTAAACTCATCTCAGCCATTTAAGCTCCTGTGGGGGCTTCAGCACCTTGGGGATCCATTGACCCACCAGGCCATCATGTTAGTCACTAGAGTCCTGAGTCGGGCTGTAAATTAGGCTATTTGGGGAGTGATCTCCTGATAAGTGGAGCCACAGACACCTTTTTGGTTTAGTGATGGTTGTTCCCGTTTGATGTAGATGGCTTCCTTCACTCCTCTTTCCAACAGTTTTTCTTCTCAGGCCACAATGTTGTCCTCCAGTGAGTGTCCCATTTCCTTCTGATGTAGATAGACTGCTAAAATCCTGCTTATGTCTTGGTCTTTTGTCATTTGGGTGGACAAATTTCTACCTCTGTATGTTTTTAGTGCATCAAGGTGTGGTTGTTGTTGAAAATCTCCCAGAGTTTTTCAGAAACTGCTGCAAAATAAGGAATGTTGTCCTACCAGTTGTTCCTTTCCTCTCTATTTGTTCTGGGTGTTTTTGTTGTTCTGATGAAGGTCCTGTTTGGGTAACCACATGTTTGAAAAACTCCTTCTACATGATCTGGATAGGTTTTGTGTTGGTGTTCATGTTTCTGTCTTTGTCAAAGTGCAGTGCACAGCCCAAGAAGAACAAATTGTTTTGTCTGACATCCTCCTAAGTGAACTCGATGGTGCTGTCCACTGCATTCATATTTTCTGTGAGGGTTTCCACTTTGTGCATTTTGATTTGAACTCAGAACGTGAACCAGCATTTGGAGCAGTTATAAGGGAAATGATCTGCAGTTTATAGCTTTTTCTACCTTAGTGGTACTTAAAGCACTTTATAATGTTTTTCTCATTCACCCATTCAAACACAATCACACACTTGACAAAGCTGCCAAAGCTTGCTTCTGCCATCGGAAGCAACTTCACATTCAGTGTTGGGGGATTGAACTGCCACCCTTGCAATTAGTAGACAACCCACTCTCCCACCTGAGCTACAGCTGCTCATAGTTCTTGTAAAGGAGAACAGGGCTTTTTATATCTTCCATACATTGGTCATTATTGGAGCCATGGTGAGCCCACAGCACACTTGTGCTTCTGTCTACAGAAACTCAGATTATTTTGGCTGTAGACTGCCGTCAGATAGAGGCTGAGCAGGGAACATATGTGGTCTGGGTTGAGGTTGGTTCTGAGTGTTGTCCTGTAGCAGTCTATTCTTTCGTGTTTACTGCTTTTAACCTTATCGGCAAAATAATGGAGTTTGTGATATTATGTGAAGGCCCAGCAAAAAGAAGAGCGAGCATGGTGGGAATTTTTTTGGCAGTTTTCAAAGTCACTGAGTTGATGCTGCTGAAGATAAATCTGTCGTGTGTACCTTTGAGTTCATACGTACGAGAGGTGGCATCCTGGGGTACAAACTTTAATATAGTGGCTAATCAATGGCTTTGTCTTTTTTCAGCTCTTGTAAGCAGTTTATTATCTTCTTCTTGTAGCTGCTGGTAGTTCCTTGCCTCAGTCTCTCACAACTAGCAGTGTCACTGAGAAGATCAGCAGAGGTTCCACACTGTAAAGTGCAAATAATACCTTCAATTTAGTTGTTCTGCCTTTATATCTGCCTTACTGTTGAGTCTGATGCTGATGGTTGATTCTGTGGCTGTGATGTGGTCTATTACTGGAATCTGTTCCAGTGTCACTGAAAAGTTCAGCCCCTTGGGTAACACGTCCTTTTCCGGTTGGGTGAACTCTCTGTCGAAGTTCTTCACCCTTTCTCTCCCAGGTCACGTCTTCAGTTCCTGGGAATTGCAAAATCTCGACTGTAATATAGTTATAATTGCGTAGTCAATGGCTAAGGAAAAAAGGATAACAACACCAGACAGGACATTCATAAGAAGTGGGTCAAAGGAAATCAGAACTTAACTACTTGCTGGCTGATAAAGGATGATGCACAGTGGTGCTGAAAAACAACAGGTGACCCGTTGTACAATGTAGCACGGAATTTCAGGGGGAAAACACACCCAACAACTCGCTAAACAATAAACCCTGATCTGTGTCTTCAGGTGACTATGAGCGTTTCAGAGACGAAGGCACTGAGGTTACCCTGAGGGTCACCAAGACCTTCAAACACCCGAACTACGAGAGTCGGACAGTTGACAACGACATTGCCCTGCTGCGCCTGGAGACCCCCGCCCCCCTCTCAGAGTACATCATCCCTGTTTGCCTGCCCAGTCGTGAGATGGCCAAGCGAGTTCTCCACCTCAACGGCACCACCACTGTGGTGACTGGCTGGGGCAAAGACGACCTGGACAGCACTCACTACAGCTCTGCACTCAATGTCATCAAAGTGCCAGTAGTGAGCCACAGCGTCTGCGCCCAACAGATGCTTCCCCACAACATCTCAGAAAACGTCCTCTGCGCTGGGATTCTAGGGCAGAGGAAGGATGCCTGCGAGGGGGACAGCGGCGGGCCAATGGTCACTCTATACCGGGACACCTGGTTCCTAGTTGGCCTGGTTTCCTGGGGGGACGGCTGCGGGAAGGAAGACAAACTGGGCATCTACACCAAAGTGTCCAACTACAACGAGTGGATCAGCACAGTACGTGAAGCATGGGACAAAGCCCATCACCCACAACAACCCCCAAGTGTCTAAACCCACTCTAACCCTCAACTGCTGATCCAGTCTGCTCTATTAAACCCTCATAGATGTCTCAGTATGTAAGAGATGTAACACACTTTGTTAAATAAATTGGTTAACTGTGAAGAGGCTTCTGTTTGCTTTTTCACCACAACTGATCTCCACGATTTACAACAAAGTTAAATCATGGTTCCCAGAGGATGAAGTCTAGCTCATTCATCCATTTTAGCTTATCGTCACTGATTGCAGAGATTTCTATCTACCTTTAGCACATTAACGGGTCTGTTCAATTCTGGGTAACTGAGATACAGTCGATATCCAACTCAGACCAAGTCCAAATTCTGCTTAATCTAACTGAGCCATTAAGAGTCTCGTGTGTTTGAAAATCCCTTCCCAGTTTAACAAGTAACACACCAAACACACACTCTAACAGCAACACTAACACATATTCCAAGTAGGGATGGGAGTTCTGACCCAAAGACCCCATGACAATCTTTTCATGCAGAATCACAATCTATCTGGAAGTAGTGATATAGATTTACACCACTGTGATGCTTCTTTTGAAAATTTGATCACTAATACCGAACTAGCATCGGCCCGTCTCGTTGTTCCCACGTGCTGGCTGGTCAGGTCGTTGTTGTCCTCGATGTCATTCAGCTGGCTCTGCAATGAACCTCTGGTCGACAGCCGCAGTCCTCAGACTCACTGGAAAATAAGGCTGAATAATTAATTGATTTTAAATCAAAATCACAATTTCAAAACAATTCAAGTAGGTTTAAGCTGTTGTGTCAATGGTTTTACAAATTCACGCCTTCTTGTGTGACAGTCAGTGGTTAGTTCTCCATTAGTGTTATATCTATGACACAATATTGAACTGAGGCACGACTTCCAGAAATTATATCCCACATCAAACATCAATGTCTAACAGAAAATAGGACAGGCAACTGGATGAGATTGAGGACTAGCAGCTGAACTTTCTCAATAAAATACTTATTTCTGGCAGCTTTAATGACGCGATCTGTACGATTCTTCAGGAAAACAGATCATATTAGGATATAAGATTATCAGATTACCATTCCTAATTCCAGGAACACAAATTACTGAAGAACCTGAGCCACCTGTGCACAAAAAGAAGAAGGCAGTGCACCTATGCACTCAGATAATTAACCTTCTGGACACCAAAACCCACCAGCTGCATGGTGTCTTTAAAAGTAATTTTAAAAAGAGCCAGAAACTGTAAAAGCAAAAAGAATAGTCACATTTTCAACTTGCCGATGGCCCCTTAACTACTCATTAGCAATGCGCCGTTCATTTACTAAAACGTAATCAAATCTAAACTTGAAACCCTGATGTGTTTACGCAGAGCAGAGAGGAAAAAACTTTTAAAATATGAAAGTAGAAAAATATCGATAGCATGTGATGTTCACATCTTTTTCAGTACTGGTAACACCTGTGGGCGGTTTTGAGAATATTGAACATCAAACAAATTCAACTTTGAAGTTGCACAGAAGATATTTCTGAGTTCTCTCTTCTTCTTCTTCTTGGTTGTTCTGCTTCCATAGAGGTGCAGGACTAAACTGCAGTGAAAAATGAGCCCACGTTGAGTAAAAATTCAACAGAAGACAAAAACGCCAAAAAATCTGCTTGGAGTTCAGAGGGTTAAATAAACAGGGTGATCAAAAAATATAAATGAAAACTATTACATTAACAAATAAACTGCATTTTAATAGCAGCCAATAATCGACAGGAAACAGCAGATTGATCAATGCGTAGCTTTATTTCACCAACAGATTTGTACAGTATTTCAGTCTTAAAGGCCTAAAATGTGCTAAAGGCTTTATTTTAAATACCTGCTATAATCAAAAACACACAGATCTGTTTTATTTTAGCCATCACAGATTCTTTAAAACACAAACTGAGGTCTGATGTGGTTTAAACAACATCAAAGTATTGCTCTTATAATCCAATGGCAGCACCACAAAGCGAAGAATTCACACCTGAGATTAAACACACTCTGAAAATACTGCATTAACACGCAGCCACTGGAATATTATCTGTTCCAGACTTTAAATCACAGTTTAAATTGTAGATGTTGAATAATTAAGCGGCAGCAGCAGCAGCAGCTTTAAAGGTCACAGTTCACTCCGGAAACTGTGTTTGGGCTAACATTCAACTCTGCTGAAACATCTCCACAGCTGTGCAAATACATTTTATTCTGCAATGCTGATACGCTGCTGCTCATTAAACTGTTTTCTGCATATTGACTTTAATGTGTTACCTACTGGCTTGATATTTTAACCTGAGTATTTAGATTTATTTTAAGCACAGTTTAAGACATTTCATGAGGTATGTTTATTTAAAAATCTGTTTCTGTACAAGCATTTAAAAATAACACTAAATTAAAAAAAAAAAAAATAGTAAATGTTAGACCCAGATGATTTCTGGTATTTTAAAGATAATTTAACAATTCAAAAGTGTTGCAGGTGACGCTGTGAAACACTGTTTTTATTGTCTTTTAAAACTGAAAAGTCTCTGTTTACCCCAACAGATGCTGCCAGTATTTTTTTTGTCTGCTCTGATCAGCTCAGGTAGATTTAGTTCTTAGTGAATATTAATGCAGTTTACTGCTTTTATAGTAATGTAGCAATTAACTGATGAAGTTGTGCTTTCCATAAAAAAAAATAAAATATGTTGTATCTCTGTGTTTTTTTTGTGTGTGCCCTGTTTTGTCATTTTGTCTTTTTTTTTAATTTTACCACCACCAAGAAAAAATTCACACTACTGTTTTAAAGGTCGACAATTTTACTTTGCTACCAGGCTGCAAATTGATGGCTGGCTGCATTATCAATCAATAATCAATTAGTCGTTAAAGCAAATAACTTACAGTGAATGTTTCTTCATGTGCTGATAAGGGCATTTTTTAACGGTGAATACTTGATGTTCATGACCAAGCCAGCAAGTGCTGTAAGTCTGCAGCAGAGGATGTGCATTTTCATGATCGCAGTTGTAGAGTTGCATTTGTTTACTCTAAATCAGAGCTAGCTTTTTAAGTCCACAGACATTAGTAAATAAAGTACAGATTATCATACAGTGTGCTGAATGAACTTCTAAACTACTAACCCGTTAGTTAGAAAGCACTATTCGGTGGAGCAAACCTTTAACACTGTAAATATCAGACAGAAAGTAGTACTAATAATCATCCTATTTGCCTGGTGACACGATTGTGACAAACAAGGATCCTACAACTGTGTTCATGTAACTGCAGCCTTATTCATAACACTGAAGCCACCTCAAAATCAATAAATGCACAAATACATGACCGCCACAATATACATGACCTTGATTTTACACAAGAAATCTGTCTGACAGTCATTAACTGTTACAGAAGTCTCTGCATGGTGCCCGTAGCTAGACAAACCCCCATAATGCTCTCTGAGACACAATCACTAAAAACTAGCTCACCATCCACAACAACCAAAACACAACTGAAAAACAATCACAAAACTACTCAGAACAATTTGGATTTGAGCATGACTATTCCTTTGATTCTTTCTACTTGCATTCGTTACAGTATTAAATGGAGGAAACAAACCCTTGGCTTCCATCTCATTAAATGGTAAGAGGCTCCACCCAGTGGAACAACCAGGTACTACAGCTGATCTACAATACATTTGGATGCTCATCATCTTATTAATGTACTCGACTTCCTTTTTTCCCCCTGAAAAATTCAAAAGTAACAAGCAGATAGTCACCTAATAATGATGGCTACCACTTTCAAATGATTAACACCAAACTGTGCAGAGCTCTCTCAAAAATAATCCTGCAGTTTGCAGCCAAAAAGCAGTAAATTTTTAGGAAATTATGAGAAAAATTTAGGTGATGTTGTCTGGAAAATATCTCTGCTCAGGTAAAGCTGGGAAGGAGCCTTGTTGGATATAGTGCAGGTTATTTGGTAAAGAAAAAAATAAAGAAAGAAATGATTTAGTATAAATTGCTTCAACAGGTTAAACTAAACTCACAGAGAGGTGCGGGTGACTGGAGACACCTGTGTGGGCGAGCGGAGTCTTAAACTCAGAAATATGCACAAATATTGAAAGGTCAAACCTCCAGTGAAGCATCATTCTTGTCTGACTTTCTCTTTGACATCAGACAGTAAAAACTGACCTGGAACCAGACAGACTGAGATTCCTCAGATTACCTGAAGTCTGAGTTTTAGAAAACGGATGAGTTCACACACGAACACACTGATGATCAAACTGTATTTGTGTGCTTCAGTTTTTATTAATTAAATCCTACTGGGTCAGAAGGGTTGATTTTAGAGAATCGTATGTTTGTGTCATGTACAGTCACCCTGAGTCTTTATGCGTCTCATCAAATTAAAGTCTGACATCAATTTCTATAAAAATGGTGCCTCCTAGAGGTAAAAGCTGGAACTGCAGTTACACTGAGCCCAGAAGATAAACTGCTACAGAAACATGGAGGTTTACAGTCCAGAGAAAAAATAATAATTCAAGCAAACAGTATTTTTTTCCTATTTTTTGTTTCAAACCATGTTTTAGGCCTCTTTTAGCACTTAATTAATATGGCGTCATTAGTCAATCAATTAGAAGATAAACAGAAATTTACGGTATTTACATAATGAATCAATTTAAGGTCAGATATGGCTTGTTGTTTTTTTAGTAGGCTGTTGCCACATTTGATTCTAAACAGAAGCTTTTAGGTTTTGATTCGTTGGTCGAATTTAAGGACTTTTCAGGCTGAATTACATTTTGAAAGTGAAAAAAGGTAAATACAACTCCTGCAGCAAACACACATTGAGAAACAAAGCTTTCTTTAAATGTTTATCATGAATTTTCATTCATCTTAGGGGCAACAACATCTAAATAGAGGTCTGCTTTCATGTTCATATTGCACTAAATTCCTGCTTATGTACAAGTTTTTCCATTAAAATAAAAATTCAGAGCATTTCCTTGAGGCAAAGTTTAAATAAAACTGAACCCCAGAGCACCTTAGATGCAGCTTCCTGTAGACACTTTGCACAGAGAAGCTTCTAGTCTCCAGTCAGTTCTTACAGCAGCTCAGACAGATGTGAGACCGAAAATTACTTTGAAAACAGTGAAATAAGGCGTACTAATGTCAGTTTAAGGGATTTTATCAACATGGGCTGTATTTTAAACGTCAAAATCCCAGATCGATCATGTTTGGATTGTACAAAGCCAAAAAATATGATGAACAGTCGATAAATTTTGGAGATCCAGAAGAGTCAGATTCAGACTTTACTGATCCCAAGAAGGGCAACTCCAATTCAGCTGACCCGGTCCACAAATATACAGATCTTAGACGCAACTTCATCGCAAAAGTCAACAACTGACGTCTGCAAAAAACAACATCTGGATCAGCCAGAGTGGTTTTAGAAACTGACGGAGTTCAAGTTGAACTGTTTGGAAATTATGATCTTAAAGGAGCAGCGTTTGAAGAAAATAACTCTCTGCCGGCTGAAATATTCTGCTTTGGGGTTGTGTGGTAGGATACACCGCTGGTATAGGTATATGAAGCACAAGTAAATATGTAAATGCCAATCTTTTAAAGATCAAGCTTCAGTTCAATTTTCATTGTGTATTCGATTTAAAACATGGAGCATTACCAAATGATACACCACTGAATGTCTGAGTGTCACACAAGAAAGACAACATGAATTAGTAAAACCACATCAACACGACAGTTTAAACTTTGAGTCAGATGTGGTACAAAAAATAAGATGTGGCAACAAAATATTTATATCAGTGGAACCACAGAGGCACGATGAACCGGGAAACTTTTAACATGCTCCAGTTAAATAAAATGGAATTACAACATTATTCTAATTATTTAATAGGCACAACTCAGATATCCGAAATTACAGCCTTTGCGTTTCAAATTGTTTCAAATTGTGTTTGCAATTAATGGTGGTTAATGGTTCTGTACAAGTTACAGACAAGGAAATTGTAGGCAGATTATCAAGAAACTGATGAACTATTAAAATCAGATGCTGTGATCTGAACACCTCAGCTACTTTCTGTAGAAGAGATCCAGACTCACTGATTCAGTGGATCAGATGCTAGGACCTGAATGAGCTGCACACGTGTTCAAAATTTTGCAGTTGTGCTCTTGGAAATGAAGTGACTGCTGGTTAACGTCGACGAATGAGCTTCAGTCACTATTTCATATTTGTTGTGCTGTCTGACAGCAGAAACAGAAACATCTGTAAATAAAAACAGCTTTACTGTGAATTCAGCTGTAATAAAATGCAGTTTCTGTGAGCACAGAGAGCAGGAGAGAAGCTAACAGATGTCAGGCATGGTTAATCCTCGGCAGAATGCAAATAAGACAAGATGATGTCAGAAAAAATGCTAATTAGCGCCCCGACGTCGTAAAAATTCATGAAGAATTCCTCTAACAAAAACAGAAAGACTCTCAGCTGCCTCACGCTACAATCACGGTTTAATTTTTTTCACCATTTTAAGTTCTTCAAGTAAAAAATAGGATTTCCATATCTATGTTTGCTGCAGGAGAAACATTTACTGACACGCCCATTTTACTGTTTTATAAATGTAGTGATTACACCAGAAAATAATCACATGACACAATCTCGCATCTGCTCCCCTTCAGATGGACAACACACAGTCTTTTACAATAGCTTAGCATTTCTAAGTGGAGACATTTTACTAATTTGCTGTCGAATAAACTACTGCTCACAACCTGCAACACTAATCTTGCATTTTTAGCTGAAATCACATATTTTTAAAGTATCTGTTCTATTTCATCTGTTTTTTTAAACTGTATAAATGTTCTACTGCCTTCTGCTTTAAAGCACTTTGCAAATCTATTGGTACAGTGTTCATGTTCAGTTCATTTTAATTTTTATTTAAGTTAATGTTAGTTTTGTCTTCTTCTCAGTTTTTTTTTTTTTTATACAAAATGTCTAGTTTGTACCTTTACATTTTATCTACTTTTCTTCTTAATATGTAGTTTTTCTTGTTTTTTTCATCCACCTCGTTTGTTTTTTGTGCGGTTTCTGCGATTTATGTTATGTTCTGTTGTAAAACTGCATTTTCCCCTCTAGATTATTACTATTGTGTTTCATTTTAGACCCAAGCAGTCAAATATCTGATGTTGAACTACTGTTGGCATCTTTTAGCCAGAATCTACACGTTGAATCAGACATTTGAGTCTTGACTCGAAGAGATGAACGGATGTTAAACAGATGTTATGGAGACAAACAGCGATGGATCACTGTGAAGCCGTGGACATGAAAGGCTTCACCTGTTGGATCTTTCTCGTCTCCTCTTCAGCTCCTCTTCGTATCTCTGCAGCTGAGACATGAAGCCGGGGTTCGGATCGATCACGTGACGAGCCGTCTTCACTTTCTGGGAACACAAACGAGGATGAGTGTCAATCAACAGGTTTCATGTTGTTATACTCTGAAAGAAGCTAAACTTATTGTGTATAAACCTGTTAAACATACGTCACATATGAAGGATGAATCATTATGTAAACTTACTGCATGAACCATTTATCAAGTTACAAATATAAGAAATTAGGAGTTTATAAGTGCTGCTGGTCTTTTTCTTTAGAAAGATGTTTCACTATGCTCAACATATCTTCCAACAACTCGCCCCTCTGTATGCTATTTTTGAGCCATTTTGTTGTCTCCTCTCTGCTTTATGGAAACACTGCCTGCAGTTCAGCCTATAAAAGCTCTAACGTTTTGTCTAATATTTAACTCTGGTCAAAGCTGGGTCATCATGGCTTCTCAGTTGCACCAAGGAGCTCAAACTTTTTAGTTTTCTACAGGATTTGTTCTGTGCAAACGCTTTACTTTTGGCATAAATGTAGATGAGACATGTAAAATTAATTAATTTTGAGGAAATGACACCATTTCAAACCTATTTTGAGTTAATTTTCCTGCCAAACTGTACAGCACACGACATGTTCAAGGACAGTCAGGGATGTTGAAAATCTGGTGTTTCTGGCTGAGAAATGGTGCTATTGAATTTAAAATCAGAAAACCTCAGATACTTTTTGGACTGGCAAGCAACACTAAAGACTTTTTTTTCACCTCTGCTGTAAAGGTTTTGTGTTCAGTCTAAGCCATTCAAGTTAAAGAAAGGTGAGTAAAAATCAGCTGCAGGAACAAGTTTAGCATCAAATCAAAACCAGTCCAGAAGAGTCAAACTGTTGTCATTAAACCATCAGTGTTTAGTGACAATCGGCTGAGTTGTTGTTTCTGGTGCAGCTCCTCTGTCAGGTCGAGGGCACCTTGGATAATAAAAGCTGTAGTTTCAGAAAATGAGCCTCTGCGCTGCAGCTTGAACACAATATGACACATTTCTGACCTTCAGGCAGTAGGACGGTCAGCAGCTCACAGCACAGCGAGGCCTGTTTGGCTAATAACAGTATCTGCAGTGATTCTAGGTCCAGCCAGGAGCAGGAAAATAAAGTCAAATAAATCATCAGCAGAAATGACGTTCACAGACCAAAGACCCTGCAATTCATCAGTCACTTGGACTCACTTTATTGTTGATGTTTCGGTCCTCAGACCTTCATCAGGAAGAATCAGACAGACGAAGAGCAATGGATATAAAAACTGTTGTTGGTGCTGAAATTTTGAGTAACAACACAAAACTAAGTTTGACACTTTCCATTCACTGTCTATGTAAAACGCCCTGCATTGCACTCTGGTAGTGCTGCATTGTGTTTCAAGCGATGAGGCATTGCATTGCCCGCTAGCTGCCCGCACCCCTCACAACGTTATGCAAATGTGGCACGTCCAGCAGTGGTCCACTGCCTCGGGAATCTAAAGTAACCGTTTTTAAACTAAAATGAGGACAGATGCAGCAACTGCATAGCTTATTTAAACAGCCGCCATGTTGGTCTGGCACCTCTACAGGACTGGTTTCCAGTGAAGGTAAAGTGCCTGTCATGTGACCCGCCTATCAAGCCTGTGATATTGGGAAACAGTGCATCGCCTAGTGTGTAAAAATGCCCCTGTGGACATGTGCCGTCAGATGTGAAGCTACCAGGAAGCCATTATCCTCCATTGCCACCATATTCACACAGAAACAACACTGAATAACCAAATGACCCTGCACATAGGGCCAAAAATGTCTTTTAGTCGTTATGTTGCTTTACATCTTACACTTTATCTAAAACTATGCTGCAAGGTGGAGTGGTGGTTAGCACCGTTGCCTCGCAGCTAGAAGGTCGCCGGTTCGCATCCTGGTGAGGACACCCGGGATCTTTCTGTGTGGAGTTTGCATGTTCTCCCCGTGTTGCGTGGGTTCTCTCTGGGTTCTCCGTCTTCCTCCCACACAGTCCAAAAACATGTTGAGGTTAATTGGTGATTCTAAATTGTCCGTAGGTGTGAATGTGTCCCCTGCCTTCACCCTGAGTCAGCTGGGATAGGCTCCAGTCCCTCCGCGACCCTAGTGAGGACTAAGCGGTGTATAGATAATAGATGGACCGTATCTAAAACTTGACAATGAACAAGAGTGTTTTGAAGACTTTTTTGTAATGTAGTGGGCTGGTATTTGTATTTTTCCCCGAAGAAGGGCAAAACTCACATTTTCTGTTAAACATCGAGGTTTGAGGTTAAAGTATTTTGGTTCAACAACAACATCAATACTGAGGAATAATAAATGGTTAAACATCCTCACCTGTAAGGCGTCCGTCAGCGTCAGTCTGCGGTGCTTCATCAGGTAGGCGACGCAGACGGTGGCCGAGCGGCTGCGTCCGTTCTTGCAGTAGACGACACTGCGACCTCCGCGGTTCGCCTCCTTCTGGATGGCATCGGCACAGCGGTCGAAGTGGCTGTAGAGGTCCTCGTTGGGGTCATCGTAGACGGGGATCTGCAGCTTGGTGATGCCGGCGGAGGGGAACGGCTGCTGCTTGGACACGTTGATGCACAGCGTCACCGCCTCCTGCTGGATGAGCTCATCGCTGCAGGCCGAGCGGGCATTACTGATGAACAGAGCACTGGTGACTTTACACAGCTGCAGCATCCTGGTCAGTGCGCGGAAAGACTGACCCTCGCAGGCTTCCTTACTCAGTCAGGAAATGCTGCCTGGTCAGAAAAACAAGCATTTCAGGATGACTGTTGCAAAAATGGTTAAGGTGAGCATTTTCTGTGGCTACAAGTTGGTCACATTTGGGAAATTAAAGTATGTTGGTTAAAATTAACAGGAGATGATACATAAAAGAAGACAGAATGTGAACCCTGGTCAGATGCTACACCCATCCATCCACCCCGACCTCCTCTGCAACATCATGTTGCATTTCAGTAAAGCAAGAGAGGAGTTATTATTCACGCAACCTGCCAGTAAGTTAGAAAGGCATGTTATCTTTTAAAAAAAAACAAAAGTTACACAATTTATCAGCCAAAAACTGTAAAAACGGTCCTGAAACTTTTGTGTAACTTTCAGTTTTGTCAGAAATTGCCTGATGAATAGATAACAGTTGACTATTACACATAGTGATCCCAAACCTACATTAATTTAACTCGTAAACAAACAACAACAACCAAAAATGCAGAAGAAACATCATTTAACTTTTCAGTTTGATTTCTTTATTTATTTGAAATGATTTGTTGTCTGCACCTGTTCAATATCAGATGAAAGGTTAGAGTATATTTTGTTAATTAAAAACCATAAATGACAGCGTAAGGGTGACAGTGATAAATGTTCTTGTGAATCTCAATGAGTCACATTTGCAGCCTCTGACAGAACAGATCATCAGTGTGGTCATTGAACGCATCACACAGTCTGAACATGAAGGACACCGAGACTCACATTCAGCTGATCTTCAGGCTCCTGCAGATTCAGTCCGTTGCTGCTTTTTCAGAGGAAAACGTTAAGACGGGCGGACGGTTCACACTGATCCGGTCTGTTCAGGCCTCCTGGTGACCCCCAACTGCTCCGATCAACACAACACACACAGACACACACACAGCTGCTAAATTTACTGCTGCTGACAGCTGCCCTGGGTCCTAATGCTGGTCATATTCAACCCTGACAGCTGAAACAAGTGGAAATGTGTTGACAGAAACTAGAGAAGCAGAGCTACTTTATCGGTTTTTTAAATTAAAAAAAAACTTTCATAATTATAGACATTATTTTCTATACATTATATATACACATCTGCAGAGTCAAACCAACACTGAACGTCTCGACTAAAAAGTCCGATGACTCATTCATTCAATTTGAATCAGATCTATCAAGTCAGCACAAACAGTAAGCTCTGTTTCTGTAAACCCAACATTTTTGGCCATTTTCTAAATCGAACTCCTCCTAGGGGGTTCGTCATACACACCTGAAATTTGGCAGGCACAGACTACAGGACGTGGTGACTAAAAGTTCTTCAAATGCTCCGCTGAGGCCCGGTTTGGAAATGGTGGCCCGTTCTGAGCCTCAGAACTTCATCAGTACAGCAGAAAGACACATGACATTTTAGGATGAAAAACACGTTTGAGTTCTGGTTAAAACTGCAACCAGATCAGTTTTACACCCATCCAGGTGTCACAATCGAAAGCTTAATTGCTGAGCAGGATTTGTTCTGCAACCAACTTTGAGCATCAGTATGATGGGATGTATGATAGTTTGAACAGTCAAACTGCAGCAGTTTAATATCGATGACGCAAAATCATAGAGACAATAATTGGTTGACTAAATGTGCTTGCTTTCTGATGATTCATTGGAGAAAGTTTTAAAGTTTTGGTTAAACTTTCAACAGTCATATCATTTGGTTGGCTTAATATGACACAACCCTAAAGACAACCTTTGGAAGACGACTATGGACGAGTCTATTTCTCACTCGCCCTGATACAGAAAAAATAACTGGTGCAAAATCACCTGTTTGAATGCAGTTTTATGCGACTACATTTTAGCTGTAAAATGCACTTTAAACTGCCTTTTATGTAAATAGCAGCTTAATTAAACCATCTAGAAAGTGCAAAGGTATTGTGGTTATTTTTATTGTAAAACAAGTTTTGCTTTCCAACAGAAACTCACTTAAAACGCAGAACATCTATGAAAAGGATCATTTTAGTAAATTCAGAACATGAAACAAATAACCAACAAACTACCACATATTTCTTGGTTTAGTAGACATTTTACTACTCTTTTCTTCAAGCTTTGTCTTTTTTCCAACTTATGACATTCTACTTTTCAAAAAAAATAAAAACATAAAACACATCACTTCAGAGAAAACTTGTAAAATAAAATACCATGAAAAACAAACTATTCAACTGCTATGCTGGTAGATTCTAAAGATGATTTACAATCAATTTGCACATGAAAAGAGAAAGATCACTCTCAAACAGTTTGGGTTGGAACAAATCAGTACTTGCTTGAGAATCTTGAATATTTCTTCAGTGTCAGAGTAGTTCAGTGACAGTTGGTGAAGGACAAAAACTAACTTAAGAACAAATCGCTGTACTGCGCATTCCACAATGTAAGCAAATACAGGCTGAAAAAAAAACAAATTCTAATTTCATCACCCACAGCGTAACTCACCACTGGACAGGCCTCAAATTGATGATGAAGGCTGACACAGTTGGAAACCAGATTTTATTCAACGAATCTTTTATAGTGTGACATGCAATAAACAAACAGGATCGTTGCTGAAGCACAGTCTAAGGGTACTCTGAATTATATACTTTCAACCGGTAATTGTTCTTACAAGTATTTTCAGGACAATGACTTCTCACCTGTGAGTTCTCATGTGCATATTTAAATTCCAACTTTTAATGAAACTTTTCCCACATGTCCTACAAGAATACATCTTCTCACCTGTGTGAGTTCTTATGTGAGCAGTCAAACTACCATTTTGAGTGAAACACCTTCCACATATTTTGCAAGAATACGGCTTCTCGCCTGTGTGAGTCCTGTTGTGGACGGTCAAAGCATCACTCGTTCTGAAACTTTTGCCACACGTTTCACAAGGATGTGGTTTCTCACCTGTGTGGATTCTAATGTGATATTTAGCTGATGAGAGCTGATGAAATCTTTTCCCACAAAAGTTGCAAGCATACGGTTTCACACCTGTGTGGATTCTGTGATGTCTCTTCATTTGGTATTTATCTTTAAAAGTTCTGCCACAGACATCACATTCTGTGCCAGTTTTACACGGACTCTTGGATACAACAGTGTCGTCTACCTTGTTGCTGTGACTGCTGTATCTGTGATGTTTCTTGGCTGGCTTTGGCTTTGCATTTCCAGTTGATCCTGAGTCTATGAGCTTGCTTCCACCCTGACATGGAGATTCATTTACAGCAGCGTAATGAGAGAGGGCCACGGCACTGTGTTGACTATTCTCAAAAGTAGGAGTTACCATAAAGGTGTCAGTCTCCAGATTCAGTGCAAGCTGATCTTCCTTCTGACTGCTGCAGAGTTCCTCCTGCTCCTCTTTAATCTGTGGAGGCTCTTGGTCCTCCTGGTTCACAGTGAAGTTCTTCTCCTGGTTACAGAGCTGCTGGTCCTCCTCCTCCTCCTCCTTACACACATATTGCTGTGGGAGGTCTGGAAGCACAAGGCACACAAGAAAAAAGATAATTAATAGGATGGTTCAAAAACACAACTCTGAGCAACTATTTTCTAGTTTGAACCATTAACGGGGCCCTACTATACAGGCATGTCGTCACATGTGAAACTTAAACTGCAAAATTTGAGAAACTATTTGAGGACACTCGTGTGTGTGTGGCTCTTGAGGTCTGACACTTGTTAGCAAAGCTTAGTGTACAGAGCATTAAGGCAACAGCCTGATACATAAAGGCAGTGCTAATAGTTGGTGTGAGCAGAAACAGAAAGTCAAATCAGCTGTTGTTCATTAACAGCCATTTTTAAAATTAAACTGACAATGGAACAGTAAGAGGATGGGGAACTAAGAAATGCTGCTTTTAACCTAAAAACAGACTCATAGATTAAAAAAGCAGGAAGCAGGTATAACACAGGACACCAGCAAGTTAAACAGATACAGGTTGAACATCAACAAGCAAAAAAAGCTCAAAAACTTACAAGAAGACAAGAAACAAAATGAATTTCAATAATCATGTAAATCAATTTAATCACACATTAGCAAACCAAAATATTTGCAGTTAACTGTGCATGACATTTACAATGACATGCAATATTGTAGGAATGTTTCAGATGTTTAGGCTGTATATGTTTGCAAGGTGGCTTGGTGGTTAGCACCATCACCTCGCAGTTAGAAGAATCCCGGTTAGGACGCCTGGGATCTTTCTGTGTGGAGTTTGCATGTTCTCCCCGTGCAGCGTGAGTTCTCCGTTTTCCTCCCACAAGTCCAAAAACATGTTGAGGTTAATTGGTGATTCTAAATTGTCCATAGGTGTGAATGTGAGTGTGCTTGGTTGTCTGTCTCTGAGTGTAGCCCTGTGATAGACTGGTGACCTGTCCAGGGTGTCCCCTGTCTTCACCCTGAGTCAACTGGAATAGACTCCAGCCTCCCGTGATCTAGTGAGGATTAAGCGGTGTATAGATAATGGACGGATGGACATTTGTTACGTCTCAAATTCCTGTTTATATACAGAACCTACAGTGCATAGGTATGATAATATGATTTAAGAATGGGTTTTAATATATTCAATAATAAAGTCTCTTTTGCAATTATCTCACGTGCTGTAATCTTTAAAATATTGGTTATTTTGATGCCATTCTAACATTTTAGTCATAATGTAGGGCTGTAGTCACCTTTTGTCTGATGGGAAACCGCATTACATGAGTTGGTTTGGTCCTTTAAAGATATTTCAGCAGGTCAAGGCAGCTAAACTGGTTAATTTATTGGGTACAGAAAAGTAAAATAATGCAGAGACAGATCAGTTGCAAAATAGATTATTTCTTTTCCTTTCATGACAGTTTGACCAAGATAAAGCAGGTTGTGTTTAATGCTAAAATTCCTCCTGTCTGTCTGTGACGCCACAAATAAAAGTAACTCAGAGCTCTGATGAGGATCCTACATGAGTCTTATTCATCAGTTAGTTCATCCAGACCGTCACAGTTCTACATACCTGTCGTGTGTAACGTTATCTGTGGTTTCCAGATGATATCCAGCATTCTGCGCTGACGATCGATCTCTTCCTCGTACTGGACGATGGTTTTTTCAAACTCCGAGAATATTTCTTCAGCAGCAGCAGTTAGTCGCTCGCTGATCAACTCTCTCAAAGCTGAAGACATTCTTACTCTATCTACAGGGTTATTCATCGGTGATACGACAACAAAGCCTCCACGCATCTGTAAGCTAACGCTGCAGGCGCTACTTCCGCCCGGGTGTCACACTGTGAAGGTCCGGCAGAGCAGGACACTTCACTTTAGTTCTGCCCTGTGCATCTTTTCATAACTTTCTCTTTTTCTAAAAAAACAAACAAACAAACAAACAAACAAACAAAACAAACAAAAAAATATATAGAACAGATTCTGAACAACAACAATAAAATGAATCAATACACAACAAATAATTATATTTATAATAAAAGTGGATGGGTGGAAAGTAAATAATATTACGTTTACATACTTCTGTCTAACGATGATGACGTCTGAAACATCAGACACTTAGATCTACACAATGTTATCAACATCGTTTGTAATATTACTCTCGGTAGTTTGTGTAACATCAGTTTCAGTACCATGTGTAGCATTCCATTTCATGTACAATATGTAACGTGCAATATTTTATACTTTAACTTCTCGTGTATCATATTTAAGCTTTATGTACAATATTGTCAATGTATAGCGCAATATTTTGATTCTCATTGCCGTGTCATATTCCTTATTACTTCAGTATAATTGCCAGCATTTATTTTTTACTGTTCTTGTCTTGCCTTACTTTATTTTGTTTTATTTCAGTAATGTATCATACTCATATCTTATTGCTTTCCTACTTTTTAGACACTGCATTTCTTATGTCATTTGTTCTTTCTGAGCAATATCTTGCCCAAGAATTTAGTTGGGGACTAATAAAGTTGGATCTTATTGAATTTCCCTTCTGGGATAAATAAAGTATTTTTCATTTCATCTTATTAATCTTAACCACAAGACAGCCCAAATCAGAGCACCGTTCATATTTCACCACAGCAACCTGCTCTCTGCTCCTACCTCAAGTGTGTGAGGTGGTAAAAAGTCTGTATTTATTTTGCATTAAACGTTCTAGTAGTTAAACTTTCCCCTTACAACCTATTGTTCTTGTTTAAATGCATGCTGTTCTATTTTATGTATGTACTTTGAGAGCAAAGAGAACCTGTAGTAAATTGTGTATGTGTGCAAAAACATGGACAATGAAGCTGCTTCTGAAAATGACTGGTTGATGATTTATTGAGTAATTGCAACTAATATGTTAGTTAAAAACACACAAATTGATGAGGCAGATCCATCCATCCATTATCTATGCATCGCTTAATCCTCACTGGAGCCTATCCCAGCTGACAGGTCACCAATCTATCACAGGGCTCGAGAACCATGGTTGTACGGGGAGAACATGCAAACTCCACGCAGAAAGATCCCGGGAGTCCTCACCGGGACGCGACCCGGCGACCTTCTTGCTGCTTGCCACCGAGGTAGATGCACACCAGAAAGTGTAGCTTTGCTGTAGTTCCGGTTTTCCACCACCAGGCGGCCCCTCCTGCTGTCATGAAGCGACGTCACAATGCGGAAGTAAACAGAGTCAGCAGCGCGAGCTTTACATCCGGCCGGACTGAGCTGGAAGACGGCGGTGCTGCTGGTGTCGCAGATGAATATTTCAGTAGTTAAAGTAAGAATGTCTTCAGCTTTGAGAGAGCTGATCAACGAGCGACTAACTGCTGCTGCTGAGGAAATATTCACAGAGTTTGAAAAAACCATCGTCCATTACGAGGAAGAGATCGATCGTCAGCGCAGACTGCTGGATAACATCTGGAAACCACAGATAGCGTTACACACGACAGGTATGTGGAACTGTGACGGTCTGGATGAACTAACTGATGAATAGGACTCATGTAGGATCCTCATCAGAGCTCTGAGTGTCACAGTTTATGGTGTCACAGACAGAAATGAAGATGCAGTCAGTCATCAGTCACATCATTCTGCAGCTCATTAACGATCTGACAGACCTCAGAATCAGCTGATTTCTTTTTATGTACAATAATTTAAATATATTCAATGAAACTATGCAAGTTTTACCTTCATAATGTGAATGTATTCAGAGCTACAGACCCTACTTCACAGTTTACTGACTTTTTCCATCATTTCTGAGCTTCATAACTTCATCAGTGCAGCAGTTAGACACATGACATTTAAAAAAAAAAAAAAGAAAAAAAGAAAGGTTAAAAATTGTGTCTGGATTGTGTCTGTTTTCTGATAAATTAAGAAGAGAAAAAAAAATGCAATTTGGGTAAACTTTCACAGGTGTATCCCATTTGTCCAAACTGATAAAACAAGAACTAAACACTATCAGAGTTTGAAAGACTCTCAAACAAGCACTGAATGCTTTAGATTAGTTTGATAAACGTGATCCGTCCAAACTATGATATAAAACATGTGAACGCTGTTGCGGAGGCTACAACATAATAAACACACTTGGTCAGGATCGTTGCTTCTTGATCTTCCTTTATTGTGTACAAGAGAAATCACTTTAGAGGAGAACGGCAGAGTGAGGTCTGAAGCTTGGTCACAATGTGCAATCCTATGTAGGCATAGACAGGATAATCCTAACATAGCATGAGGGTATGTGACTAGAGATATCTGTCTGAAAAGAACAAAGACTGTTGCTAGATCCTAGCAAAGGGAGGAAGAGGAGAAGAAAGTCAAGGTGCAAAACATCCTGCAGCTCCCAGTTATCAGAAACACCGTACTGCCAAGCAGGGACGTGGAAGGCCACAGCACCTTCACTGCTGGGAGCCTAAGAATGACCTGTTGAGCTAAAACATTGGGTTACACAAAGACACTATAGGCACATGTATAAGCCCTTACAAAACAAGTTACTATCAGGTTATATCAAGACAATAAATTTCCATTACAGACGCTAATGTTGTTTCTCTATTGCACAGCCAGAAGCTTCATTTACAAGTGTTAAAATATGATAATATTTGAGGAAGGAATCGTGTCTAGAAAATGGTCCTGGTATCAAAACAATGAAACCTTTCATTGTCTAAACTTGTTCTGACCAACCACCATCACACATGCTGATATGAGCCTTTAAAGTTTACCCAGAATGCTCTTTTTTAGTTTTCTGGTGAACTGTCAGAAAACAGAAACACATCCAGGGTACCAGTGACTGTTTCTATGACTCTATGTCATAGACATTAAACTGGATAGTATATATGCTTGAAACTATGACAATGATGTTCAAAGTTGGTCATAACGAACATGCCTGCCAGGTGGTTTAATTAAGCCTGCTGGTCAGATAAAGGTTGCTTAGGGACGCCGCTATAGCTCACCTGGTCGGGCTGGTGTCCCTTGGCCGGGGGCTACAGTCCCCAACACGGAGGTTATGGGTTTGAATAACTGGTGATTTTGCACTAATTCTAAATATTTTTTCTGTATCAGGACAAGTGTGGGATAGACTTTTCTACAGTACGCTTCCAAAGATTTTCATTTGGGCTGTGTCACATTAAGTCAACCAAAAGACATGACCCCTTGAAATTTTACCCAAAATGCCATTTTTAAAAGTTTTCTCTGGTGAATCATCAGAAAACGAATAACACATCAGGGGTACCAATGCTTGTTTCTACAACTCTACGTCATAGACATTAGAGTCATTGTTTCTGGTGCTGTGTGATGCTGCAGGTTCTACTATGGAATGTTCTGACACACAGCTAGATGTGGGCAACAAACAGGATATTAGCAGGTGAATCAAAGTTCACATATGGTGAAAAGTAATTGTTAATTAATTTATTAATAAATTGTGTATTTTTTGGTTGTTATCTTAGAGATGTAAACTAAAACCTGGTTTAATGTTTAAACAAAAAAGTATTTGCTCAAATCATAGTGTGTTTTCTATCATCAAGTTAGTGATCTTTTTCTTGCATCCCTTTGTCCATCCAGACATCACACAGCAACATGTGTGTAAGGAGGAGGAGGTTCTCGCTGAGCAGCAGCTGTGTAACCAAGAGAGGAGCTTCAGACTAGACCGGGAGGACCCAGAACCTCCCCAAATTAAAGAAGAACACAAAAAACTCTGCACCGGTCTGGACCATGTTGAACCAGAGCCTGCACAAATTAAAGAGGAACAGGAAGAACTCTGCGCCAGTCTGAATGAGGAGGACCCAGGGTCTCCACAAATTAAAGTGGAACAGGAGGAACTCTGCACCAGTCAGGAGGGAGAGCAGCTTGTAGTGAAGCTGGAGACTGATATCTGTATGGTGACTCCTACTTATGAGGACAGTGACCACAGTGAACCTGAACCAAACAGTGACCAAGTTCTCTCTCACAGCTTTCCAGTAGCTGAAAGCCCACATCAGGATGGAAGCAAATATGTGAAATCAGCATCAACTGGAATTGTCGAGCTGAAGACAAAGAGTAGACATGACACTAACAGCAGTCACAGTGTATACGGCTCTCCCACGTCGGAAAGTCCCTGTAATACTGACACAGAGAAAAAGTGTGTTAAATGTGATGTTTGTGGAAAAGCCTTTAGGTATAGGTCAGAAATGAAGAAACACCACAGAACTCACACAGGTGAGAAGCCGTACCTTTGTATCACTTGTGGAAAAAGATTTTCTGCCTCTTCAGCATTTAAAAAGCATAAATTAATTCACACTGCTGAAAAACCGTATGCTTGTAACTATTGTGGAAAAAGATTTACTGACTTGACAGCATTTAAAAAACATACAGCAATCCACACAGGTGAGACACCGTATTCCTGCAAAATATGTGGTAAATTTGTCTCAAGTAATGCGATTTTGTTGGCCCACATAAGAACCCACACAGGTGAGAAGCCTTACGTTTGCAAAGCCTGCAGGAAAAGGTTCAATTCCATGTCAGCACTGAAAACACACATGAGAATCCACACAGGTGAGAAGCCGTACCTTTGTAACATGTGTGGGAAAAGATTTTCTGACTCGTCAGCATTTAAAAGGCATACTTTAATCCACACAGGTGAGAAGCCTTATTCTTGTAAAACATGTGAAAAAACCTTTAGACACAAATGCCATTTGACAGCTCACATGAGAACTCATACAGGTGAGAAACCTTTCCCCTGTGAGACCTGTGGAGAAAGATTTCAATATGCAACAACTCTAAAAAATCACGTAAGAACTCACACAGGTGAGATGTCACACTCCAGAAACATCTGTGAGAACACAGCTTCAAAAATGCTTTTACAAAAAAGGTAGATCTTTCAGATTTAAAGCCCCTTAAGACTGTGGTTCAACAATATTCTTTAGAGTTTGTTGCATGTGACATTGTGAGAGATGGTCTAATAAATTCTGGTTTCTGTCTGTGTCAAACTGTACAGTGGGTACATGGTGACTTGTATAGAAGTATGTTGCATTCTACTTTTAAGTCTCCTCTATTATTTTGGTTTGTGTGCGCATCTAAACTTTATTTTAAAAAAACACACACATGAACTCTGTTGTTGAAGATGAGAAAACTTCTAGTGCTCTGTGTCAATGGAGGCCTGTATTACGAAGCTGGATTTGGGGTTAGCAGGGTAGCTTCAGGTTTAACTTGGGGTTTTCAAGGCTATGATGCTGGTCACTTCTTTCCATGGTAACTTATGCTGAACACCTAAGAGTTTTTAGAGCAGCAACTTTAAAGCCAGTTTATTGTTCTGTATGCTATTGTAGAGCAACATAATCATAAAACAGAAACTGATTAAAACAGTAAAGCTTTACAGCCTACCTGTTGACCTTATATGAGTTGCAGTAAGTTTATTTATGGGTTTCAATGACGTTTTAATATCTGTGGTTTACTTGCTCCCAGAGCTGTTTAAGATTGGCAGTGAGATTCCTGATTTTATCCTCCACATCACCATGGAAGTAGTTTTATTTTTATTACTTGATTATTTATTCTTTGATTTTGCCTTTTTTAATGAGTAGCATAAAGGGACTGCATCTTTTATTTTGTAATACAATCTTGTGATGATAAACTGAATCTTAAATCTTGAATAAGAAACCTCCTTCTAAGCAGCTTACACACAACATGGGGACAGTGATACTAAGCTATGTTCGGAGCCTGGTTGATTTGACAAGTTGATAGCCAGCTTTGCCGAGCTGCAGTAGTTAGGTTTAGTAAAGCCAGTCAGATATCCTGGATATGTTGAACTTGCTACGTAGTGCAGGCCTCTGGAGTCATCCCTCGTTTGTTCAGAGCATGATTGAATGCTTGTATGGATTTTGTGATTTGCATCAACCTCTGATTTAGAAATGGCATTAATTGTAAAAGATGTATGATGTGGTGTTTTTGAAGGTGCTTTAGAAATAAACTTACTTGTATTAAAATAGTTTGACAAGAACTTTTTTTTTCAACCCCGATTCCTCAGATTGATTGATTAAAGGATTACTGAAACTACGAGTGTCTTTAACCTCAGTGGTGCAGTAATGGTGTTTATTATCACTCCCAAGTCACAAAAATCAAGGCTGGTTAGCAAACAGTTGTCAAACTGTCTAAGGAAGGATATCAGGACTTCATTTTATATGGTGGACACATGGTTGTAGAGCCCGTCCCTGAGCCATGTGAGTGGAGGGTGAGAATAAATACCTGGAACTCCCCACCATTCAAAACTGAGAAAGCTTCAATATGATTACACGGCTTCAAGAGCCTAAATTAAATTCAGTGTCCTTGTACTGGAGCACAAAGGATTACCATGACCTGAATAACTGAGAATCTACACAAACACAAAAAGAATTTAATATTTTGGAAAAATCCAATATTTGGATTATTAAGTCACATTTAGATGAATGAACCCACATTTCCCCTGAAATCACAGCATCAGTATTTCATTCATTCATTCAAAGTTTTAATGATGGAAATAGCACCAAGTGTGTTATAAATGCAAAACATTGCAACAGCACAGGTTTAGTTCATTCACTGTCATTTTTAAAATCTACAACAACAAAATGTCCTTTCCCCTCTGCAATTAAATGTTCCATAGACAACAGTCACAAATTAAGTCTGGGCTTCACAGCTCTCAATCACTCTGATCGCACGTCCACGTCATCATTTTTAGAGGGTGCGGTCAGAGGGAACACATACACAACACCACCAGAGAATCAGAGACAAACTTGTAATTCGAACTGTTGCTAAAAACAGCATTTCTTAAAAACAACCAGTCAAGGTCAATTTATTTTATTTTTACCTTTGCATACTTACAGTCTAACTAGACATCAAATGTTGTATGAGTATTGTGAATTAAACCGTAAGTGTTTGCCTGTGTAATATGATAAAGTAGAAGTATGTTTAACATAAAACAGATTTCATATGTGCACACTTTAGATGGAATCTTGGTTTTCTAAGGACAGTCATGTCATACTTGAGTAAATGTACTCAGTTACTTCCCACACCCACATAATCAGAATTGTTCAGTACAAGAAGTGAGTTGTTCTTACACTTGATGTTTTAAAAAAAAGTGCTTTCTCATGTGAGCTTTTAACCCTGCATTGAAACTAAATCTTTCTCCACAGGTGTTACAGGAGAAAGGCTTCTCACCTGTGTGCGTTCTCATGTGGCCAGTTAAGTTACTCTTTTGAGTGAAACATTTTCCACATTTTTCGCAAGAATATGGCTTCTCACCTGTATGGACCGCCACATGCTTTTTAAATGTTGATAAGTCCGCAAATCTTTTCCCACACGTGTTACAGAGGTAGGGCTTCTCACCTGTGTGGATTCTTATGTGACGTTTCAGCTGAGAGCGAAAACTGAAAGTTTTTCCACAAGTTTCACAAGAATGCGGCTTTACGCTTGTGTGAGTTTTTATGTGATTGTTTAGTGTTGATGCATCTGTAAATGTTTCCCCACAGGTGCTGCACAAGTAAGGCTTCTCACCTGTGTGAGTTCTTATGTGGTGCAATAAACTACCACACTGAGTGTAACTTTTCCCACATGTTTTGCAAGAATACAGCTTCTCATCGTTGTGAGTTTTTTTGTGAATTTTCATGGCTGACATCTGATAGAATTTCTTTCCACAAGTGTTGCATTCATATGGCTTCACATCTGTGTGGAATCTCATGTGGACAGACAATTGATCACTACTTCTGAAATCTTTCCCACATGATTTATAAGAATACGGCTTTTCACCTGTGTGGTTTCTCATGTGGACTTTCAGGTGAGCATTACAACTAAAACTTTTCCCACATGTTTTACAAGAAAATGCCTTCTCACCTGTGTGGATTCTGTGATGTTTCTTCATTTGATAATCTTCCTTAAAGGCTTTTCCACAAACATCATATTCTATAGACTTCCCCGTGTTAGTATAACAGTGGCTGTCAGACACGGAAGAGTTTTCTACATTGCTACTGTGACTTCTGTTTCTCTGGTGTCCCTTCTCTGGCTTAGGCTCTTCACTAGTTAATTTTGAGTCTACATGGTTACTCCCTTCATGATCTGGGCTCTCAGCTATAGGAGAGTTGTGACAGAGGAGCAGGTCACTGTTTGGTTTTACTTCACTGTGGACACTTTCGTCAAAGGTAGTAGTCACCATGAAGGTATCAGTCTCCTGTTGCAGTACAAGCTGCTCTTCTTCCTGACTGATGCAGAATTTCTCCTGCTCTTCTTTCATCTGCTGAGGTTCTGGGTCTAACTGGTCCAGACTGGTGCATAGCTCCTCCTGTTCCTCTTTGATCTGTGAAGGTTCTGGGTCCACCTGGTCCGGACTGAAATTCCTCTCCTGGTTACAGAGCTGCTGATCAGTGAGAACCTTCTCCTCCATATAGACATCTTGCTGTGTGAGTTCTGAGGGCATAAAGAGACACAAAAAAGTTTACTAATGTGATGATGGGAAAACACACATCATAGCAAATGTATTCTAGTTTGAATCAATGGAAAGACTCTACAAAGCAACATGTTCTTCACAAGTGAAAATTAAACTGTACAAAACTGCCAATTATTAGAGTGCCTTTTGAGTTACATTTCACATCGTTACAATCAAAACCATTTGTTTCATTTCATTTACAGGAAAATAAAGGTCATTACTCCGATATTTCCAGTTCACTCTTCACCTGAACAAGCTTTTAACATCACAGCCTCTGCTAAACAAGAATACCTGGTAGTGTTCTTTCTGTTAGCTACACTGAATAAGCAAACCCTGTTTCTCCAGCCATAGCTGGCATCTTTTATCACCAAAGGGAGACCCCACATTGACGAGATTGAGCCATTGAAGAACAACTTTCACCCACAATGGCTGAAGCAGTAACTACCTGTATCACTGGTCAAGTTACACTGATTTTCAGACTATCTGGTGATACAAGCATGCATGAGGCAGATGTTTGTAGACATTTTTTCTTCAGAACCCACTGCTAAATACCCAGAAAGTAAACAGTGTGAATAGTCGTATCTTTTTAAACATAACAACACAACAGTCTACTGTTACGTTCATTTTGATATTGACAAAAAGTTATTTCTGTTACAGATTAAATCGTCTGGCTACAGGGGCTAAACTAAGACCACCACAGCTGTACAACCCTATGTTGTACATGTGTGTAAATTGAAAACATTGGCCCAAAAGTGAGAAATAAAGAGCACACCCCTGTGATCACTGAAATTAAACAGAGTCCACCTGTGATTTTCAGTCAGCCTCACTGCATGAACATGGTAACTACATGAGCTGTGAACAATAGAGCTGTGTCAGGTTTGGATCTATGGAGTGCATCTGTCTGCATCGTGGCTCCATATGGGGGGAAAAGTTACCAAAGGAACTGAAAAATCAGATTGAGAGACTTTTGAAAAAACGGAAAAGGACACAGGAGGATTAGTGACCAACCAAACAGCAGAGGAGCAGCAGCAATAGTCAGCAGGTCTAGTGAATCCATGGTACCACTAATCAGAGCTGCAGTGTAAGAAAGACTTTGGAGTATTTTCAGGGAGATGTTTTGCCTTAAAGTTTATACTTTTAGAACGAGATACACAAGAGAAAACTGGATGGATTTCACCGACAGCAACTTCTGTGTTAGCTGGTTCTCTGTTGTCAACAGGTTGGCTACGGTGGCTAGGCTAATGTTAGCATGGCTGAGTAGAGAAGAAAATCCAAACCCAACAAATACACGTCCTGTCGTGTCCTAACTTGTCGTGTTTTCCTTTTTGCACACAACAGCTCACTTAGAGTTAGCTCGGTTAGCTAGCCCCGTTAGCATGTGTGTGTGGTCTCTGTTAGCTCCCAGCGTCATGTTTCTAAACTCTGGACTCATCTTCTAGTTCAGTCACTCTTCTGTCTTGTACATTCACTTTTTAAAAAAACACATTTCTACATACCTGTCCTGTGTAACGTTATCTGTGGTTTCCAGATGACATCCAGCAGTCTGCGCTGACGATCGATCTCTTCCTTGTACTGGACGATGGTTTTTTCAAACTCTGAGAATATTTCTTCAGCAGCAGCAGTTAGTCGCTCGCTGATGAACTCTCTCAGATTGTGAACTGAACTCATCGTTACTTCAAGTGATGAAATATTCTTCTGAGACAAGACAACACAACCTTCTTCCAACTCAGTCCACACATCAGTAAAACTAACGCTGCTGAAGGATTGTTTATTCCCGCCTGGTGTCACACTGTAAAGGTCCGACGGAGGAGGACCGTTCTTTCCGATGTGTACACCTTTTAACATCTCTCTCTCTCTCTTTTTAAAACACTTGTGTTTACACCTTAATTAACATACAATTTCTAATAGGGAAATTAATTCTAATTTCCTTATTGAGGCAACTTTTCTATCAGTTTTTGATTCTGGTGTTATTATATTCCAAAGAGTATCTGGACAGATCCTCGGTGATGCTGCCTCTCTCCTCCCACTGTAAACTAAATGCACTGCATTAATGCCTTTTAAACAGGTGGATTATCCTTTGCCCATGTCAAGTTTTTTTTCCCACACTATATACTATGTAAATGTGAACATTCTCAGTTGAATTATTTGCACATTCCGGCACACTGTGAATATTTCTCACACTTTTTAGTATCTGAACTAAACCTCCTTGGATTTTTTATTTTTTTTAAATCTCCCTTCATTTAAAAAATCTCTACTTATCAATAAATCCGTTTCAGATTCTCATCAGCTAAAACTCTAATGAGATAATACTAGTTGCCAATTAGAAGTACAGTGTAACACTGACCTGGCAGCAAATTGGAAACAGTGCGTTTTACCATAAAACATTTTTATATTCCTCAAAACTCTCCAGTGGAACAACCTGTTACTCTTGACTGAACTCGGCGGCACAACATCAGATTATTTTGTGAGAAGATTGACATGATGCATCAAACGCCCTGTTTTGGAGGAGCACGCTCAGACTCAGATAGAGAAAACCTGGTTAACAAAAAAAGCGGACAGCCATGATTGTGATACCCATCATCTGTGTCAGACTTGCTGTGCCGTAAACCCCTCTGCTTTGCTGTACAGCATCAGTTGCCATGGTGATCTAGCAAGTTAAAGGGAAGCCACCATCAAAAACTTGTTCTTCACCTCGCCAACCCATTAATTTTGCTTCATAATACAGCCCGCAGCTAGGCTTTCTTTGTCAGCCCCTTGTGTTTTGTTGAAGCTTTAAAAGAAACATTCTTGATATAATATTTTGAGTAGAGAAACTTTATTGATATAGCACCTTTAACATAAGATTTTAAAAAAACTTGAGCTATTAAAATGGGTGACTAGAGAAGCAATTGATTATCGATACATAGTAAATATATGAATAAATGACACCCTTTAAGTTTCAAATCAAGTTTACATTCACAAGACACATTGCATTCACAAAAGAAAAACAAAGTTGGGAGACCTTAACTTATAAACACGAGAGTCTATCTCATAATTACAGAAAAGGTCTCATAAGTACGAGATACATATCTAGCAATTATAACAAAACTATCTCAGAATAAGAGAGATAATGAGCAATACACTGATGGTGCAGCAGTTGGAACAGTTCAGAAGTAGCCTGAAAATCTTGAGGTTTATATTATTTCTTCAGTATCAAAGTGAGTTAGTGATAGTTTTTGGTACATCCAACGATAAACAGCTAAAAATGTGATAACTGATTCAGTGACCTTCATTTTGCACAATGTAAACAAATACAGGCTAAAAAACCAGGACTTGTTACTGCCCACAGCGTAACTCATTGAATCCATGACAGCTTTATACTTTGCTTCTTGTAGAAGTTCACATCTGTTCACACAAGTGAAGACTTTTAACATGACATTTTTTTAAATACTTTTTTTTTTCTCAACAATGGAATATTGTTAAAAGTAAAAATGAAATGTTCTTTGGGAAGATTCACCACAAATCCATTGAACAGTTTGACAGCCTCAAATCGATCGTGCAGTTCGACACAGATGGACATGCAATAAACTCACAGGATCATTGTTGAAGTACAGTCGAAAGGCGCTTTTAAATCTCAAAGATCTACTTTTAACCTGAACAAATTCTTTCAGGTTTTTTTTTTTCAAGCTTGGCTCCCACTGACGTTTCGGGACGACGACTTATCACCTTTATGCGTTCTTAGGTGATTTCTTAGTGCTGACGAGTCTATAAATCTTTCCCCACAGATGTCGCAGGGAAAAGGCCTCTCACCCGTGTGGATTCTCATGTGCACCAACAATTTATCGCTAAATCTGAATCTTTTCCCACATCTTTCACAAGAGTACGGCCTCTCACCTGTGTGGATTCTCATATGGGCTTTCAGCTGAGAGCTAAAGCTGAAACTTTTCCCACATGTTGAACAACAATACGGCTTCTCACCTGTGTGGATTCTCATGTGGAGTTTCAGCTGCGAACTAAAACTGAAACTTTTCCCGCACGTCTTGCACGAATATGACCCTTCACCTGTGTGGATTCTTTCGTGATATTTCATAAAATGAATCTGATAGAATCTTTTCCCGCAATAGTTACAAGCATACGGCTTCTCACCTGTGTGGATATTGTGATGTCTCTCCATTTGGTACTTATACTTAAAGCATTTTCCACAAACATCACATTTTACAGACTTCAGCTTCGGCTCTGCATTCCCACTTGATCCCGAGTCTGCATGCTTGCTTCCTTCTTGATCTGGGCTCTCAGCTAAAGGAGAGTAATGAGAGAGGAGCTGGTCACTGTTTGGTTCTGGTTCGCTGTGGTCACTGTCCTCATAAGTAGGAGTCACCATAAAGACGTCACTCTCCTCTTTCAGTATAATTGGTTCTCCTTCATGACTGGTGCAGAGGTCTTCCTGTTCTTCTTTAATCTGTGGAAGCTGTGGGTCTTCCCGGTTGAGACCAGAGTTCCTCTCCCGGATGAAGCGCTGTTGGTCAGAGAGAACCCCCTCTTCTGCAGAGACATGCTGATGTGGAAGGTCTGTAGGAGCAAATGGACACACGATAAAAGTTACCAAGTGATGACTGAAAAACAAACCATTTAAAATATATATTCTCACCATTAGTGGGGCTCTACAGTACAAGCATGTCGCTCACATATGCATGTGAAATTTAAACTGTGCAAAAGAGGACAACTATTTGGGTGCACCAGTGTGAGCGACTCTTGAGTTGTGACACTCTTGTTGGTAAAGCTCAGCGTAGAAAACATTCAGGTAGCCAGATCATGTGCAACATCAGGTGGAACCTCTTATTTAAACCTCTGATATCCAGGCTCTGCTGTTCAACTTTGCTGTTGTAGCGATCTTGTCAAGATCTGGGGAGTTCTCTATAATCTTCAAAATAAAGATGGTGGATGTTTACAAGTCTCACAGAGGATTTGAAAAGATCTCCAAAATATTTGAAACAAATCATTCCACTGCAAGGAAAATCATCTACAAACTGCCATTTCATCCAAATTAAGCCCAAGAGTAGATTGTTGGATGCAAACAGACTTTCACTATTATTTTCTATTCGATACTTAGAGCATTACACAGGAGCGGAAATGACATGAGTTCCAAATGATTGACCATATGTATGCATGCATTATTCCGCAATAACTACAGGATCAGTACAGATCTAATGGTAAATGAATTGTGTTCTAGACATCACACATATTAGTGTATCCAGTCAAATCGGTTGGAATAAAGCTGCTTTCTTCAAAAGGGCTGAGTACCATGAAGCCTGCCGGGACATTTTTATTTTACTGTTGGAAAAAGTCCAAACCCTGAGCCTGATCGATATTATCGGCCAATATGTTAAAGATATTTATTTTTATACAGACCACAACACAGATCCCACCTTCTATTTACATGCATCACTCTGTGCACATAATCAGCGCTATACTTGTTGACATGATTAACCTGTGTTTTGATATTAGGATCCTCACATGTGCACAGAACACGACAGACTGGACCTTTAAACACATATACAAGTGGATTTGCAAAGGCACAAAGTTTTTCACCAAACTTCATGCAATTATTTAACTGACAGCAGTTAATAGGTTCTAGCTCTGGTGGTGACGGTGGCTAGGTTAATGTTAGCCACGTTAGCAGGGCTGAGTTTAGGAAAAGAAAACACTTCCAGAAACTTCGAACACCACAAACGCACGTCCTGCTGTCCCGTTAGTTTGTCAGCTTTCTGTCGCTACACACAACAGTTCACGCAGCGTTGCCTCTGTCAGCTAGCCCCGTTAGCATGCTAGCCGGTCGCCTGCAAATGTGTGTGTTGTTAGCTTCCTGTTTCATCTCAAGTCCCTAAACTCTAATTAGGATCCTACATGAGTCATTTTCACTTCGCTAAACCCGTCATGTCTTTACGTACCTACTGTGCGTATCTTTATGTCGGGTTTCCAGGACACATCCAGCAGTCTGCGCTGACGGTCGATCTCTTCCTCGTACTGGACGACTATTTTTTCAAACTCCGTGAATATTTCTTCAGCGGCAGCAGTTAGTCGCTCGCTGATCAACTCTCTCAGATACAGAACCGAAGACATCGCGACTCCAGCAGCTGAAATATTTGTCTACGATGCGACAACACAGCAGCCTTCAATAACTTCCACACATCAGTGCAGTAAACGCTGCTGGCCTTTACTTCAGCTGGGTGTCACACTGTGAAGGTCCGACAGTGGAGGACAGGAAACTTTAGTTCCACCTAAAACATTTCATTTCAAGTGACTTGTTCATACAGCACATTTAAAGTAACAGTTATCACGACAAAGCACTTCCCATTAGAACAGGTAGAACAGGAGTGGGCAATCCTGGTCCTCGAGGGCCACAGTCCTGCATGTTTTAGATGTTTCTCTCTTCCAACACACCTGATTCAAATGATCAGCTCATCATCAAGCTCTGCAGAAGCCTGACATCGATCCTGATCATTTGAATCAGGTGTGTAAACATTAAGCATTAAAGCCTTACAAATTTATTTTTAAAAAGTCCAACTTTTACTGATTGTAAATAACAGTTAGCTGCAAAAAATATACTTGAAACCCCAACTGCAATTAATATTTGTCAAAAATCTAACTCAAACTCAATATGAAGAGCAACTGGTAAAACATGGGAATGCAGTGAAAACAAGTTTATCATCCATTTTGTTGGGTCATTGATGAAATGCAAGCAGGTAAACAAATAAACAAATAAACATAAAACAAGGAACCACCGGTTCTGTTGTTCCTCTTGCTACAAAATGATAATAATAATTTATAATGAAAAAAAAAAACAATAATCAAACAAAAATGAAACTAAATAAGTCACTAACAAATAAAAGTACCCTTGTCAAATAAACATCTAAAATATACAAACAAACTGTAATTATTAAAAAACAAAACTAATAAATAGATCCTAAAATGAGCTTTACCTTCATATTTATTCTACTTTTGTATTTATTGTCCTGTTCTTTTTTTTCACTTGATTCTCATACTGCATCTTCTATCTTTAGTGTAGGTCTACAAATGGCCTGTGGGGGGCAGCAACACGCCGCCGCTGCGTCCATTCTACTACAGATTTTATTTGAAGACCACGAAGAAGAAGACACCCGGAAGAAGTGAAGTTCGAGCGCTGGCGGCTGTCAGCTTTACTGATGTGTGGAAGTTTTCAAAGACGGTTGTGTTGTCGCGTCACAGATAAATATGTCAGTAGTTGATGTCAGAATGTCTTCAGCTCAATGTTTGAGACAGTTTATGAACGAGCGACTAAGTGCTGCTGCTGAAGAAATATTCTCAGAGTTTGAAAAAACCATCGTCCAGTACGAGGAAGAGATCAATCGTCAGCGCAGACTGCTGGATATCATCTGGAAACCACAGATAACGTTACACACATTAGGTTTGTACAGCTTTGATGGTCTTAGCTTAGCCCCTGTTGCCAGACAAGCTAGTCTGTAACAGAAATAACTGCTGTCACTTTTATTTAAAAGGAATTTAGTGAAAGATTTCATGATTTTCCAAAATTAAATGTATGAATTAACAAGTTCAGTTCTGATTATACGCACAGGGTCGTACATGTCAATAGAGGTTGTGTTGGAGTCACCCATGAACTGAATAATAAAACATGCCCATGCAGAGTTAGAGGATATGAAAGTAGTGTTTTCTACTACAAGCCGCAGTTGGCATATTTAATTTCACTGATTAGGAGAGCGAGATGTGAACCTGTGATCTACAGAGTTTGTGAAAAACAAATGTCAGGGCTGATGAGGGCAGCAGCTTCATTCAGAGAGATTTCACTGGACAAGCATCACACTTCCCTGTGTATTGTGTAGAAAAGTGGACATCTGTTCTGTTTCACTAATTCGTCAACGAGTCTGTCTGATACTGGATTTCTTAGGAGTAACAATTCTGATATTGATACATCGGCCAATAATCATGTTTCCTATATGCATACAGCGTATGAGAGTTATATTAAAAAGGAAAAAAGCGTTCAGTCTTAGGCTCCAACCAGCCGTTTAATTTTGTGATAGACCTGTATTAGGTCTCTCACAGCCAACCTTGTCGTAATACGGTCCAGAAATTACGCCCAGCAGAGGACACTGATGTGACATTCAGACCATAGACTATAAGAAAGATGGACTTAGCAACCGGCACTGAAAAATGAAGTCAACCCGCAAGTGTCAAAAACCTGCAGTACCACTACGGCCAACAGGTGCTGGCTCCAAAAAGCTCTGGCTCCCATAGACCCCAGTTCTAAACAGGATAGTACAGATCATGAAAGTAAGCTTTAATACTGCTCAGGATTATTATTTTTTCATTAGTTTTCATGGTCAAACCCAGAGATCAGGTGGCCAATCTGAAAATAATTCAATATTGAATTTTATATAAATCGTCAAAGTGTCCCTCATATGGGGGGCGTGGCTATTTGATTGACAGCCTCCACTGGAATGATTGACAGGTCACAGGGAGGCAGCCTTGACTCTCATTCACCATAGACTCAGGTCTCCTCCTCGTTTGGATTAACTGTTAGTCATTTTTTACCCAGGGGTAGCAGCACATTTTCCACAAACAGTTTTACTGTCCACTGGCTTGTTTTAACCAGTTTTCAGTTCACCGTAATTTGGACCTTTGGCTGATTGAACCAGAGACACTGAAAGGATCCGTTCGGTAAGTAAATGTTTATTTTCTTATAGTGCCGATTTTAATGCACTTCAACTGCAACTTTAGCTTCAGATGTAATGTGTGCATAAGGTGGTGCAGTTTACTTCTGTGTGTATTGAGTTCGCATTCAGTAAATATTAGCTTTAATGCAAATTAATGATCCAAACTGAGCTGGCTGACCAGTTGTAACCTGATTAAAATTAAACGTAGCAGCATTAAGCAAATGATGTTTGTGTTGTGTTTCTTGTAATCAGGCTGAAGTGTGTTGTGTTACTGTATAACAAAGGAAAAGTTAGTAAAGTTAATGAAAATGTCTGTGGAGACGCTGGTTCACATTAACATAACATTTAGGAAAGTTAAATGTGTTTATAACAGTAATGTTAACGCTCTACGTTGGCAGTAGTCCTGAATATCTGCTGTGTCTGATGTAAAACTGGATAAAACAGTTCATCTACACTCTGATCTTTAACGTGTTGTTGGACAGTTGGTTGTTTAATGACTGATGCACATGTAGTTCTTCTTACTGCAGTGTAGATTGGAAGAATAAACACCCAGAACAATACCAATGTAGTGACTGACATCACAGTTCAGTGTACCATTTAAAATGCAGCACAGAGAGGCTGAAGAAAAATGTGAAGCAACTACGGATGTTTCTCTTTTTAAGTGTTTGGAAAACTATACATGAAATATTAGATGTTTCCACGGTTAATATAAATGAACCTCTGCTGTTGATGCTGACACTTTGATGTCTCTCTTCACCTCAGGTGTGTCTCATGTTCACTGAAGATCTGAGTAGAACCAGCAGAAGGAAAACCTCATCTGGAGCCGTTCATCTGGTTGTGAAGGAGACTGAATGGATGTCATCCTCAGTGAACCGCTTCCAGTTCAGCTTTCACTTACAGAAGGACAGACCAGCTGATTCAGCAGTTTGTTATTCTCTGTTCTTAGTATTCACAGGTTCCATTTATCGCCTTTAACTTCATCTCTGCTGTTGTTCCATAATTACAATACGGAGACCATGTTGTTAATATTTATAGCAGATATGCAGCATTGAAACATCAACACATTCAGGACAAGAGCTTCATTAATACCTTTATTGCACATTATTTAAAAATGCTGAACTGGAAAAACGTGTCAAAGTATGTAATAAATGGATTAAATAAATGTGTTGCCCAGCTTAGAGTGGAGTGTAAATACTTAACAGTCATAAGATAAGTGTGCTCTATGAAGACAAGGAGCTGAAACTGCAGCTTAGCATTATTGTTATTACTGTAACAGATGAGGAGGACATCAGTGCTGCTCTTTCTATTAGGGATGAAGAAGGAGAGAAGACTCTTCACCTCAGGCAACCTCAGCTGAATGTTCTTGTTCTTTGTAGATTTTAGATCACAGCAGACTAGATGTTCCCAATGATCCACATCATGGCTAGAAGGAAAAGACACAAACAGTGAGACACAGATCCACAAGGTTCTTTCATTCCAACTGCTGGAACATTAAAGATGAGAGTGAACACAGCAGGATATGACTGTAGCAAAATAGAAAGTGTGATGTTTTTCTTGTATTTTTTAATCTAATGGGAATTTTTGTTTTCCTGGTTGAGGCTAAAGATCATTTTACTGCCTTAGATGGACAATAAAGTGTATTCTTTTTATTGTAATGTATGAGAATGTGATTAATAGAGAAAAAGGGAAACCAGCACTCTGATGGCATGAGCTCCTCAATTATCTGACAAACACTCTTGTAGAGAAAATAGTCTGCTGGACTGATTTACATTAAATAACAGAAAGTAACTGTGACTGAGCTCTGAGGTTCAGTGTGATGCTGGGAGAACATTCATCAGTGTTTTGTGAAGGAATGTTGGCTTACTTTAATTTCCATCGGCTGAACATTATTTGCCACAAGATGGCAGAAGTCAAATGTCTAATTACGTAATCAATCAGTTAGGATTGATCAGCTGTGACTACAGGAAACTTAGTCACAGACAACAGGTAACTAATTTAAGACGCTGATAAAACTGATGTAGAATCAGTGTTAACAGTAAGTCAGAAAACGTAACCTGAGATTTACAGAACAACTTTTAAACACAATGTAAGATCATGTTTTACCATCAGAGGCTCCAGTCTGATGTGAACTTACAGTAACTTCCGCTACAGTAACGCAGGTCACTGCTTTTATATGTAACATCGTCCAGATGTGGGCAGAAAACAGCCAGTTACTGAGACCACTTTAACATTCACTTGTAGAGTTAAGCCCCACTTTTAGACACTAACATTGTTAAAATTAGCGTTGGTACACAGCAGAAGCAGGTAAATGTGGGCGGGCAGAGAGCACCCAGCTCTCAGTTCGTCTGACCAATCACTGCTCTCCGGCTCTGCCCTCTCACAGTCGTTTTTTCATCACTGGCTCCAAAAATCCAAGATGCCAACCAGGAAGTAGCAAAATCCTGGCTTCATTTTCTTTGTGCAGAAGCCAACGGGTGACATCACAGTAGCTATGTCCATCTTTCTTGTACAGTCTATGGTTCAGACCCAGTGGGAAATTATTAATACATTATGCTCAAGGCAAGTAATGGCAGTGACGGCAAGTGGAATAATCAAGTCCACTACATGAGTGTAAGCATGTGTTTGGCCACACATTTTATACACAGCACTCTCCCTGTGCTATAGTAACAATTTTCAAAATCCCATTCACTATGGGAAACAACAACCTCCAGGCAGCAAAGTACTACAATGAGAATTTCATGTTTTTCTGATGATTTATTTGCAATAAGGCAATCCTGCAAGTTTTTTTTCTGCTGAGTTGTCCATTGTAAGGACAGTGCTTGTCACCCTGCAAGCAAAATTTCCATGAAAACACGCTGCCAGAACACTGTCACTGCATCCTTTGCTTAACTTCACCCAATAAGTGATTGATTTATACAAACACAAACAAAGCAGAGTTTGTTTTTTTTTTGTCCGTGTAGCAGAATGTTAAGAAAGTTCAGCCAGAATGCTCTGTGCTGGGTAAGCATCAAACGTATCTGTGGAATGTGTAGAAAAGTTCCCATTGCTGTTTGACATTAGATCTTTGCTGATCCTGTGGCAAAAAATCCAATTATTTAGA
>NW_007578809.1:102206-113805 GCF_000690725.1 Stegastes partitus | reverse complement strand
ACACCCCTGATTTAGAGGCACTCATATCAGTCCTGCTGCTGTGTTGTAGCTGTAAGTCCTTAGTAATAAATCAATTTAAGTCATGGACTTACTGAGAGTGAACGACAGCTGATTTGACCTTCGGTTTGTCATTTTAACCAACAGCAGTATTGATCAGCACACACTGCTGGAAGCCGATATCTAAATGTTTTGTGCAATGAACTTTTCTAGCAAAAGTGTTAGAAGTTATGAGCCACACACACAGGTGCACCAAAATAATTTGTCACATTTGCACAGGTTAAATTTCACTTACATACGTGAGTGATACTCTCATACTGTAGAGACCTGTTAATGGTTTAAACTAGAATATATTTTCTCAAATGTTTGTTTTTCTCTCATCACATTAGTAACGTTTTTCTTGTGTCCCTTTGGCCCTCCAGACCTCCCACAGCATTATGTCTGTAAAGAGAATGAGGTTCTTGCTGGCCTACAGCTCTGTAACTTAGAGATTAACTCCAGTCTGGACCAAAAGGAGCCAGGACCTGTACTGTTTAAAGAGAGTCAGGAGGAACTCTGCACCAATTTGGACCAGGAGGAGCCAGAACCTCTACAGATTAAAGAGGAACAGGAGGAGCTCTGCACCAGTCTGGATCAGGAGGACCCAAAGCTTCCACAGATTAAGGCAGAAGAGCAGATACTTTGCACCAGTCAGGAGGGACAGCAGCTTGCACTGAAGCAGGAGACTGATAGCTTTATGGTGACTCACAACAACAATGTAGAAAACTCTCCCTCATCAGAGAGTCACTTTAATACTGACACAGGTGAGAAGCCATATGCTTGCAGCACTTGTGGGAAAAACTTCAGTTATAGCGCTGCCCTTAAAGTCCACATGAGAACTCACACAGGTGAGACACCGTACGCTTGTGAAACATGCGGTAAAAGATTCTATGAGATGTATTTGCTGAAATATCACGAAAGAATCCACACAGGTGAAAAGCCATTCTCTTGTGAAACCTGTGGGAAAAGTTTCAGAAGTAGTGACAGCTTGACTGTCCACATGAGAAGCCACACAGGTGAGAAGCCGCACCTTTGTAACACGTGTGGGAAAAGATTTACCGTCTTATCAGCATTTAAAAGGCATGTGGCAATCCATACAGGTGAAAAGCCTTATTCTTGCAATACATGTGGGAAAAGCTTTACTCAAAGTGGGAATTTGACTGTCCACATGAGAACTCACACAGGTGAGAAGCGATATTGTTGCAAAACCTGTGGGAAAAGTTTTAGTCGAAGTGGTAATTTGGTTGCCCACATGAGAACTCACACAGATGAGAGGTTGTTGTCCTGAAACATCTGTGAGGAAAAGGTGTCTGAGACCCAAGCTTGAGTAAACGTGTAAGAATTTGTTCAGGTTAAAGGTAGGTTTACTTTTAAAGCGCCTTTGGACTGTGCTTCAGCAATGATCCTGTGAGGATTGTCAGGCAAATTTGGAAGTGCTCCAACTCCTGTACCATCAGTGTATTGTACGTTATCGCTCAAATTATGAGATAGTTTTCCCATATTTACAAGTCTCAAAACTTTTTTTTTTTTTAAATTCTGGGAATGCCTCTATAGACTCTTGGTGCTACCATGTAAATTGAAAAGAAGCCTGAGAGGAGAGACAGGCCATCAACTTTTATCTGTATCATTATTATGTTGTGAAAAAGCAACTCCTCCAGGTTTTATTCTTTGCCAGAGTGACACAAACTTACATTTTCCTGTCACCTCCTTCGTTTGATGTGATGTAAACTTATTTGACAAATGGCACTTATGCGATGAAGTTTGTTCTTGTGTTTGTTGAAGATATTTTATATTTCCATGCATTTTCCAGTTTCACAATTTAGAGGTGACACTAATAAATTTTGAAAAATATTTTTTCTAGTCTCATGTATTTATTCTAGAAACAAAGCTTTGGAAAGGCAAAATGTAAGAACACCATGTTTACACAGATTTTGTGCTTTTGAACAATTAAATTTTATATTAAATGTGATTCTACTTTAGTATATTAGTATGTGAACTAGGTTGGTCCTGTAGTCTGGATTATGGGCAATATGTTTGTTTTTTTTTGGGTGAATACAGAGTACTCTCCTCATCATATCCAGATAGTGTTCTCCCCCTGAAGAAAAAACTCCAGAGGGTCAGAGTGAATCTGGTCTCGAACAAACGAAAGTTGTCGTTCTCTGATCCTGATACGAACACTCACATACAGACTTTAACACACGCACGTTCAGTCAAACACTATTTCTGTATTTTTACAGCTGGTCGAGTCAGCCACTCAAAATTTTACCAGTGAAAGTCTGTGTGACTGTAGAACAACACTAATACAAAGTGTGACTAAAAAGAAACAGGACGTTGGGTGCTGATCACACGAGTCAGAAGCCACACAGTCGTGAAGTCAGCTGGGATAGGCTCCAGCTAGACAAAACCTCTTGCAAACCTATTTTCTTATCAGTAGATTTGTCTCTCATGAGGAGTATTAGAGATAAGCCTACTGATAAGATAGTATATGCTCTTTTTGGGGGAAAAAAACAACTTTGCTCTGATCTTACAGAAAAATAAACTTTGTATGCATGCAATGAACTGATAATAAAATGTTTAACGACGATTGCTTTGTGGGAATTCACTTCATTAAAGAAATTACCACAGCATTTGTGGAATATAGTTGCAGTTGTAGCTCTCAGTTTAACTAACAGAACTCTAGTTAACCTACTGGAAACCAGTTGTCCCAGTTTATAAGTGGCTGCTGTATATCTTGTGAAAACTGTATTTTACGGTGTTCGATATGAGGCTCAATGCAACCGTCTGCGATGTCCGGCAGGTGGCGAGGATGCGTCTTGTAGCGCGTTTACTAACCACCAACGAAGAAGAAGACATCCTGCGGAAGTAAACAATGACAAAAGGGTTAGCAGGGTTAGCAGCGTTAGCTTTATGGATGCGTCGAGGTTGAGGACGGTTGTGTTGTCGAGTCTCGGGTCAATGTTTTAACCGCTGAAGTAACAATGAGTTCAGTTCAGAATTTGAGTGGGTTTATAAACGAGCGACTAACTGCTGCTGCTGAAGAAATATTCACAGAGTTTGAAAAAACCATCGTCCAGTGCGAGGAAGAGATCGATCGTCAGCGCAGACTGCTGGATGTCATCTGGAAACCACAGATAACGATACAGACAACAGGTATGTAAACTGTGATGGTCTCAATAAACGAACTGATGAATAGGACTCATGTAGAATCCTAATCAGAGCTCTGAGCTGCGTTTATTCTAGGGCCACAGAATGAAACTGGTGCATATGCAGTTATTGATCACAAATAAACTAGACTAATGCGTATTAAAGCTGTTCTAATGGACCTCTACAGCGTAATTTCTGGAAAAAACAGAAAAATAGTGAAAATACGTTCTCAACAAAAAACGTATAATTCTAGTTACCCTTCCACATTTTTAATTAACCTGCTCCCCCCACCATGATGCCTCCTGTTACAAAAGGACAATAAATTCTAATAACTTGTTTAACTGTAAACTACATTGTATAATTCATCCTACATTCACTCAACCGGTCGAGGCAGATGGCCGTTCCTCCCTGAGCCTGGTTCTGTCGGAGGTTTTTTTTCCCCTGTGGGGTTTTCGGTTCCTTCCCACTGTTGCGGACTGCTGAAGCTTATAGGGAATCCAGATGTTTTGGATTGTTGGGTGTTTCTGTCTCTGCCTTTGTGAAGCGCTATGAGATGACTTGTTGTTGTAAATATGCGCTATACAAATAAAATTGAATTGAATTGAAAAGATAACAAGTCTTGGTATACTATGTAGGACTGCTCATGTATTAACACAAGGCAGTCTTGCCTGCATACGCCAATTATCGAAGATAATAACCAAAAAATGAATTCCGTTTATGTAGCACCAAGTCACAACATGTCATCTCATAGCACTTTGCAAAGTTACCTTATGAATTTAAACAAAGAACAGAGACCCCAGTAATCCATAATTGTATGTGGATCCCCCCCCCCAAAAAAAAAAAAAGAAAAAGAAAAGAAAAAAACCCTCAGGGAGGAAAAAAAAACTCAGATAGAACCAGGTCAGGGAAGGCGGCCATCTGTCTCAACCATTTGGGGTGAGAGTGGGGATGAGGAGGGTGGGGGGATAGCAGCATAGCAGATGGAGAGCAGCAACACAAACAGAACAATGAACATTTTGGAGGTTGGTGAGGCCGGCAGCTGCAGATCAGAGACGTGCAGCTCCAGATCCAGAGACGTCTGCAGAGAGAACAAACACAGGACCTCAGGGGGGAAACACAGAGTTAGTGATATATAACTGTACGGAAGAAAGAGAGAGGAGAGTAGAGGAGAGGAACCCAGTGCATCATGGGAATCCCCCCGGCAGTCTAAACCTCAAGCAGCATAACTAAGGGACAGTTCAGGTGATCCTGAGCAGCCCAAACTATAGGCTTTAAAAGAGGAAGGTTTTAAGCGGAGCTGATACATTCATATTCATTGTTCTGTTCTATTGCTGCTCTCCATCTGCTGTCATGTTTTCCCCCCCCCATCCCCACTGTCACCCAACCGGTCGAGGCAGATGGCCGTGTTCCCCTTCCCTGGTTCTGCCGGAGATCCCCCCGGAGATTTATTATTGACATGAGCTCTGAGAGATTTACAGCAGAGAAGAAGTCCAAATATAAATCGTGTCCTGTGGATGCTTCCAGAACTGCTGCACCTAAAGATATGTTCTGGGGTTTTTTTGTCTAATGTTCAAAACTTTATCAGTGAAAAAGGTCATAAAATCTTCACTACTGAGAGCTAAAGGAACACAAGGCTCCGCAGAGCTGTGACTCTTTGTCAGCCTGGCTACAGTGCTGAAAAGAAACCTGGGGTTGTTCTTGTTTTCCTCTATTAATGATGATTAATAAACAGTTCTTTTCCTATGAATCACTTTTTTATGTGTGATAAAACTGTCTTTCCAGGCTAGATGAAGTTCCTCTGAATTTGTGGAATGCCACTGCCTTTGTGCCTTTGAGATGTGCAGTTGTTCATTTTACCATGGAGCTATTTTATTATCAGCTATTGCTTTGTTTTTCAGAGGGATAACAGTGTCGAGTCATGTCCACAGTAAAGTTGCACTTCTATCAATGAGATTAGCCAACGTGAGAGGAGCTGCTCTCGATTGTTGACATATGGCAGAAAAGTAAATAGTAATGGAATAATTTCCTTAAATTTAGTTACTGCATTATCAGATGAACATTTTGCTGTAATGGAACTTCTTGGTAGATGCTCCATAGTCTAGTCATGCAAATTCAAGTGTTATTAAAAATGATCAGACAAAAGAGGGTGTTGTTGAAAAACCGTAAGATGTTCGATTTCTATGCCAAAACAAGATCAAGAGTGTGCTTAAAACTATGAGTTGGTTTATTGAGATTTTGGGGAAAAAACAACAAACTAACAACAAGTCTAACAACAAACTAACTGCATGGTTGAGGCTGTCATTCTCATCGTCTACATCTATCTGATAAATTCACCTGTTATAATGACTGGATCTGTACTGAGCACTAAATCAGCTAAGAACTCTGAGAATTCAGATACAAACTCAGAGTCAGGGGCAGATGGTAAACAACAACTAACAGAACTGGTTTGTGTGTTTTACAATTCAAGTAAGTGAAAGTAAGACTAAGGCTTTCAAATGAAATCTTACTAAGTTTTGGTCTCTGGTTGATTTATAAGTTTGAGTGGAAGACTGCTGCCACTCCTCCCCCTCATGCCTGTACTTCTAATTATATGAAAATTAATATGACTGGGGGAGTTGATTCATTTAGACTGACGTATTCTTCATGCTGCAGCCTGGTTTCAGTCAGACACAGTAAGTCAATGTGATAATCTGTTATCAGATCATTAACTAATTTAGATGGCAGAGATCTAATATTTAAAAAGCCACATTTAATTGTCCTGTTTGTTTTTTTTGCTTCTGATGAAGTTGTATTAATTTTAATAAGGTGGTTATGAACAGCTCCTCTTCTGTTAATTTTATTCTCTGTGGTCTGGAGGCAGACACAGTTGATATAGAATAACACTGTTTGCTTAAAACAAAACCAAAAAATAATGAGACATTGTGCCACCTCGATATGAGAAATCCTATCAGCCTGGCCAGCACTATTAAAACAGTTTGGATCCACCACTGTCTGGAGGTCCCTTTTTTCTTAGTGCCCTCTTTGGACGCTTTTTTTGTATGAAGAACTATATTACTTTGCTTTGTTGGAAAGACAATTGGAACAAAAAGCCAAGTGTCAGATTTTAAGGTATTATTGCATTCAGTGTCAGTATAATTAGCCTTTTACATTTTCTTTTAAAGGTGTATAATTTTTTTTTTTTTTTTTTAAAGTCTTGACTTTTTGTCACTTTGTACCTCCAGACTTCCCACAGCAATACGTCTGTAATAAAGAGGACTTTCTCACTGACCAGCAGCCCTGTGACCTGGAAAAGAGCTCCATTCTGGACCAGAAGGATCAAGAGCCTCCACAGATTAAAGAGGAACAGGGGGAGCTTTGCATCAGTCAACAAGGAGAGCAGTTTCCACTGAAGCAGAAGACGTATACATTTATGCTGGTGCAATGCAAGTCCAAATGTGAAGAAATATTCGGAGTCTTTGTAAAAACAGTCGTCCAGTATGAGGAAGAAATTGACCGTCAGCGCAAACTTCTTAATATCATCCAGAAACCGGAAGTAAAGTTACACAGAATAGGTACGTAAAACTAGACTGGTGAGCAACACCTGATTTGACCTGCAGATTGTCATTTTACCTACAGCACTGACTGAAAGTGGGAAGCTGTTGCTTGGATGTTTTGCAAACTGAGCTTCTCTAAAAAGAGTGTAGCTCACACTGGTGCACCCAAATTAATAGTCACTTTTACACACTTTTATTGCATATTAGAGTGATATACTCACACTGTAGAGCCTTGTTAATGGTTTAAATTGAAAAACATTTGCTCATGTTTTCCTGTCATCATAGTCATAATCATTTTCTTGTGTCCCTTTGTCCCTCAAGACCTCCCACAACAAGATGTCCGTAAGGATGAAGAGGTTCTTGATGACCGGCAGCTCCGTAAACAGGAGAGCAACTTCAGTCTGGACCAGGAAGAACCAGAGTCTTCACTGATTAAAGAGGAACAGGAGGTGCTCTGCACCAGTCTGGACCAGGATGGCCGAGAGTTTCCACAGATTAAAGAGGAACAGGAGGACCTATGCACCAGTCGGGATCTGGAGGACTCAGAGCCTCCACAGATTAAAGAGGAACAGGACGAACTCTGCACCAGTCAGGAGGGAGAGGTTCTTGTAGTGAAGCTGGAGACTGATACCTTTATGGTGACTCCTTCTTGTGAGGAAAGTGACCACAGTGAAACAGAACCAAACAGTGACCAGCTTCTCTCTCACAGCTCTCCTGTAGCTGAGGGCCTAAATCAGGGAGGAAGCATGCATGTAGACACAGGATCACTTACAAATGCAGAGTTTCAGCTGAAGCCTATAAAATGCGATGTTTGTGGAAAAGCCTTTAAGGACAAGTACCACTTGAAAAAACATTACAGAATCCACACAGGTGACAAGCCATATGCTTGTAACACTTGTGGGAAGAGGTTTTATGAAATTTATTTAATGAAATATCATCAGAGAACTCACACAGGTGAGAAGCCATATTCTTGTGAAATGTGTGGTAAGAGTTTCAGAAAAAGTGGTAATCTGACTATCCACATAAGAACTCATACAGGTGAGCGACCATATCTTTGTAACACCTGTGGCAAAAGATTTACTGATTCATCAACATTTAAAAAGCATAAGGCAATCCACACAGGTGAGAAGCCCTATTCTTGCAAAATATGTGGAAAAGGTCTCTCAAGTAACTCAGTTTTGTTGGTCCATATGAGAACCCACACAGGTGAGAAGCCATACCTCTGCACCACTTGTGGCAAAAGATTTACAGATTCGTCAACATATAAAAAGCATGCGGCAATCCACACAGGTGAGAAGCCCTATTCTTGCAAAATATGTGGAAAAGGTCTCTCAAGTAACTCGGTTTTGCTGGTCCACATGAGAACCCACACAGGTGAGAAGCCTTACCTTTGCAAAACCTGCAAGAAAACCTTCAGTTCCATGTCAGCTTTAAAAAAGCACATGAGAGTCCACACAGGCGAGAAACCATACCTTTGTAACATGTGTGGGAAAAGGTTCTCTGACTCATCAGCATTTAAAAGGCATACAGCAATCCACACAGGTGAGAAGCCCCATTCTTGTGGAACATGTGGGAAAAGTTTCACTCACAGGTGAGAAGTCGTAGTCTTGAATCACCTGTAGGACCTAAGCGTGAAAATTTGTTCCAGTTCAAAATAGATCTTTCAGATTTTAAGCACCTTTAGACCGTGTTTCAGCAACCATCCTGTGAGCATATTGCATGTCACACAGTAAGAGATAACTCCAGATCGATCAAATATTAGATCTTGACTGAAATAGTCCCTTGTATTTACAGGTTAATGTCAAACCTTCCTTTGTGAATGCTTGTGTAGAATCTGGGTGCTACAATGTAAATAGAAAAAAGCCTTAGAGGAGAGGACCTCAAAAATGTTATGCAGCAGCAGGATAGAAGAGTGTTTGTCCTCATTTGTACACATTAACAACCTGCTGGTTTAATCTTAACTTTCTTGATGATTCTATTTGTGATTTTTGTCTGCCACAAACTCACAACACTGTTGACTGCTCCCCTTAGATGTTGGATTTTCTCTGACCTTAGGATAGACACTACCACTGTCTGGGAAGTCCTCTTTTTAATGCAGAACCTAGTAAACATTAACGTGCTCAAGTTTTGCACCTTGGTTTAATTTTTGGGAGAAAAAGAGCAGCTGGATTCCCGTGATCCAAAAAACCTTAGCAATCACAACAGTGACTGTGGAGCCAAACCATTCGATGATGCTTCTGAGTTTAGCAGAAACCAACTCGATAATTTCTGAATGTTTAAGTTGGGATTAGATGCTTGTACAGAAAACTTTAGTTCCAGCATGTTTTCTTAACATATTTTGGTAAAGAAGCCTTTTCCTTGCAGCTTTGTCTTGTTCAGATAGATTCATATCAATCTTTTGTCTGTATGTTAAATATAGGTAACTAGTTAGCTTATCATAAAGGTGGACAATGGACCTGCTAATTATTTGTGTAATCTGAAGTGTAAAACCACCACGTGGCTTTAGCAGATCTGGGAGTACTGTCAGTCTTCTCAGCTAAAAACGCAAACATATTTTCTAAAAGGTCAAACTCCTGCTTTCAGAAAGACTCGCACACTGTCTAACTTGCAAAACTACATTTATTTGCAATGCTTTGGTGCTTTATCAGGTCAATTATGAGTAACCCCAGACTGTCTGGAACTGGACAACAAACCTCAACGAATATATGTTTAGCTAAAAAAGGGGAACATGCAGATAACATTTACAGTATGCATACATACAGTATGTTGTGAATTGGTGATAAATAAACAAAGTGGAATGGATTTGAACTGAATGTTTGATCCCACAGAGGACCAATGACAAGATGTCCTGATGGGCGTCACTGAAATGTACAGCTATGGGATTATCAGAATCATTCCAGTGTATTGTGCTTTTATGCTCACCAATCTGTTGTTTTATATTTCTAGTGGTTTTCCCCCCAACACGTGATGCACAACCAATGACGCTGTTGTTGGAAAATATATTATTTGTATGTGTATTAGGTTTAATGGTATTATTGCACTGTGCACAGCAGTAGTTTCCATTTGGAAGAGGGTGTAAGCATGTCTGTGTTACTTGACTGGATTTCTCCTTCTGGTCAAAATAGGCACAGACTAAGTGATGCCTTATATTTCCCCCCTGGACTTAAAGATGTACCACTGTTTTTTTTTTTTTTTTTTTTTTGTTTTTTTTTAATGGACAGAGTAAATCAGAGCACATTTTTCTAAAGGCCAACTCCTGTGCTTGGATATTTCACGGTGATAGCTACCCCTACTGAGCAAATATAATCTCCACAGTTTACTTTTTAAGGGTGTAGAGTAAAAGCTTGTGTTTATTAGTGTCCCTCCGTAGAAGTTTTATAATGATATATCTCTTGTGTTTTTTATGACCCATGTCATCCACATGAAACTCACATTATAGTTTGATGCAACTTTGAAACATATGTTTTGTGACACCAGTCCTGGAACGCCTCCGACTCACCTCGCATATGTAATGCAATTACTGTTTGGTGATGAATTGGTTGCTTTCAGAACTGCTCAATAAATCTGATAATTCATCCAAGCCTCCATTTAAAAGCTACATTTGGAACTGGTCGTCCTTCTCCTGCACATCTGCTACATGTTGCCAACAAATAATTTCTCCGTATCTCCATGTTGCTCTTAAAAAGGCAACAAGTGATGTTTTTGGACAAACTCATCTTCATCAGGCCTGAAAATTTGTGAATTTTGTACAAAAAGAACTGCTTTACATTTTGTGTATTCACTTTGTCTGCATTTATTTTCACGTAAAGCTTCATATTTGACATTAAAAATCTCTTAGTTTGAACTTTTTTTTTTCTGGTTTTGGCCAAAAATCTCAATTTCAAACTGTGAATCCCAAACCTTGTGTTTTACAGCTGTCTGACATTTATATTGCTGTTAAACAAATGTAAGACTTTGCACTTCGAGGAAAAAGACGGAACATTCGTGTAGCATACTCGCATTAGCCAAAGCTGATTCATCATCAGTCAGTCAGAGGAAAGCAGGCGGTCAAATGAACCAGAACATGAAATAGTTTGTTCAGATCAGACGACAGTGCTGTAATACACCTGAAAGTTTTCTTAGTGATCTTTGTACTAATAATAGTATATATTGTAGCATATTTGGACATGTACACTAAGTTCCTTCAGTTAATTATTTTTGGTAACTTCTCTCTGGTTTGCCAATAAAATACTGATAATATCCAGCTTCAACATCACTGTTTGCTTGTGTGAGGAATTTTCAGCCCCAACAATAAAATCACTTCAACTGTTTTTGTGTTTTGTTGTCACTGACAGATTTTACTGTCCAACACAAAGAGACAGACAACCATGCTAGTTCACACTCACACCTACGGCAAAAGAATCACCAGTTTAGGAGTTATTTTATCTTTCTGACACCATTGGTCACCATATCCTCCTCAATCGCCTTCACTTTGACACAGGACTTTCTGATACTGCCTTGGACTGGTTTATGTCATACCTCTGTGGAAGGACCGAGTACGCCAGCTTGGGAGGTGCTAATTCCCAGACACTTCCTGTCACCTGCGGTGTCCCCCAAGGGTCCGTCCTCAGTCCAACACTTTTCATTGGCCGTGTCATTAGCCGGCATGGAATCTCTTTCCATTGTCCCTTTACCTCAGGACTGCCCCAAACCCATCTGCTCCCCCACCATCTTCTTCATTCTACAATTCTACAATTTCATTTGCTTTTATCCAAACCATCGTACATCTGAGGGCAGATACAACACAAGCAAGGATCTAGTCAGGAGAAAACAATATAGATAAGTGCCATAGAACAAATTCAAGTGTGATAGGGCAATGATGCCAATAGCAGCCTGTGTGTGAAGTA
>NW_007578809.1:89798-101418 GCF_000690725.1 Stegastes partitus | reverse complement strand
TCATCCTCCATAACCACCATCACCTCTTCTGGACAAGACATTCCCCTCTCACTGGCACTTACCAACCTTGCTGTGTGACTGGACCCTCACCTGACATTCAACAACCACATCAAACATCTGTGCAAGTCTTCGTTTTTCAAAACTATTGCCAAACTCTGTCCCACCCTCACCCTTCCTGTTGCAGAGAAACTCGTCGGCGCCTTTGCCTCCTCCAGGCTGGACTACTGCAACGCACGTCTTCACTTTGAGATTTCATTGAAGTGAAAAGTGCATTACAAATAAAATGTACTATTATTACTATCTCTGTGTTCCACTTTGCAAAGTAGCCAGTGTTTCTAGTGTGCTTCTAACTTTCCAGGCAGATAATTGTGTGGGTTTTCCAACAAAAATCAACCTGTAGAGAAAAGTGAGATGGTGTGTTGTTTTGTACTCATTAAAAATTTTCCTGTTTTTTCATGATGGTATCATGTGATTGATCTGCTAATACACTCCTTCAAAATATTACTGCAAACAAACTGCTTTGATTATCACAACCTTGCACACATTTGTCACATCATTATGCATTCAGTAAAGTATAACTATGAATATAATCATTTCAACTATATTTCTCATAAACCCTGTCAACCTTACATTATCCTGAGAAGAATTAATGCAGCTGGCAGCTAAACCACAGCAACAAATCCAGCAGGAGGCAAATTGAAGTCTGCTTATACAGCTGCAGCTTTTCATACAGTTGCAGCTATATAAGCAAAGACTTCAGTATCTAATATGAAACACAATCAAGTGTTTATGATTCTTTTAAGAAAGGTGTCATGTTCTCCTCAAACACAGCTTGTTAGTCCAGTCAGATCTGTTTCTTCCAGATGTTACTGCACAGGAAATTGGTTTTATTTTTTTGTATGTCTTCATACAAAGGTTTACAAAGCACCACCACAGACAAACATCACATTTTGACAAGATGACCAGGACTGCAACTCATTTACACACATATGAACTTAACATGACATTTTTCAAAGTACTTGATGGTTAAACTCATGTTCATTTGTTAAATCAGGGCGCACCAGTGCCCATTCGTTTCAAATATAATAGATTTTAAAAACAACACAACATTTAATTCTGAGTTTTTTTCTCTTAACAGTGAGATGTCTCCAATTGTCTTTGTTTGCGAATTCATTGTGCTTCTCTAAGAGTCACCACATATTCACTGGGCAGTTCTTATTAGACCCATCTTTCTGTAATATGCAATAAACTCAGAGTCAGCGTTAAAGCACAGTCTAAAGGTACTGTAAATTTGAAAGGACTATTATTGATCTGAATGATTTGTTACATGTTTTTCAAGGTTGGTCAACGTTGATGTTTCTGGACTACAGTTTTAAACTTTCATGTGGTGCAATAAATTTTCATGTTGAGTATAATTTTCCCCACGTTACAAATATGGGCTCTCCCCTGCGTGAGTTCTCATGTGTCGCATCAGTGCTGATGTAGCTTTAAATTCTTTTCCACATATGCTGCAGATACAAGGTTTCTGGTATGTGTGAGTTTTCATGTGGACATTCAAAATTTCAGTCTGATTGAAGCTTTTGCCACATGTCTTACAAGAAAAAGGCTTCTCGCCTGTGTGGGTTCTCATGTGGCGCAACAAATGATTGCACTGAATGAATTTTTTCCCACACGTCTCACAAGAATATGGCTTCTCACCTGTGTGAATTCTTATGTGGCACAACAAATGACCACGTTGAGTAAAAGTTTTCCCGCATGTTTTGCAAGAATGCAGCTTTTCACCTGTGTGAGTTCTCATGTGGGTTATCAAGTCAACAGTACCTCGAAACCGTTTGTCACATATTTCACAAGCATATGGCTTCTCACCTGTGTGTATTCTTTTGTGGTATTTAATTGAAGACATTCGAGTGAATTTTTTCCCACAAGTACTGCAAGCATATGGCTTCTCACCTGTGTGGCTTCTGCGATGATACCTCATTTTTGACCTGTACTTAAACGCCTTTCCACAAACATCACACTTGACAGGCTTTCTCCCTGTCTCTGTGTCAGTATCACTGTGACTCGCTGACATGTGAGAGTTTTCTTCCATGTTGTTTTGACTTCTTCCTCTGAGATGTCTCTTCTTTGGCTTCAGCTCTGCACTTCTAGTTGATTCTAAGTCTATGTGCCTCTTTCTCCGTTGTGCTCGGCTCTCTGCTACTGAGCTCTCTGGCTCTCTGAACTGGTCACTGTCTGGTTCTGTTTCACTGTTGTCACTTTCCCCGGAAGCCTCCAGCCTCAGTACAAACTGCTCTCCCTCCTGACTGGAGCAGAGTTCCTCCTGTCCCTCTTTAATCTGTGGAGGCTCTGGGTCCTCCTGGTTCAGACTTGAGTTGCTGTCCTGGTTACAGAGCTGCTTGTCAGCAGAAACGTCCCACTTGTTACACACACGTTGATGTGGGAAGTCTGTAGAGACAAATAGACGCAAGAAAAAGGTCAGTCACAGCTCTGTTCAATTGAGGAAACACATTTTTTTTGATGTGCACCTGTGCTAGTAACTTTTGTGTTATCAATTCAAAATCCCCCCCCGACTCAGTGACGATTAAGCGGTGTATAGATAATGGATGGATGGATGGATAGTTTTACATACCTATTCTGTGTAACGTTATTTTAGGTTTCCAGAGGATATCCAGCAGTCTGTGCTGATGATCACTGTCTTCTTTGCACTGGACAATGGTTTTTTTAGACTCTGTGAATGTTTCCTCAGCAGCAGCAGATGCTAACATTTCCTCGGCTATTTCGTCACATGTGGACTTGCACTGTAACAGCAAAAAGGTGCAGGATGCTTTCTGTCCCTGTTTAACCTGTGGGAGCTCTGGGCCCTCTTGGTTCAGACTGCTGCAGGGTTCCTCCTGTGGCTCCTTAATCTGTGGAGGCACTGGGTCCTCCTGGTTCAGAATGGAGTTCCTCTCCTGGTTACAGGGTTGCTGGTCAGCAAAAAACTCCTCCTGATTACAGGCATGTTGCTGTGGGAAGTCTGTAGAGACAAAAGGACAAAAGAAGAAGGTCAGTCACAGTTATGTGCAGTTAAGGAAATACATACAAGTTGAAGCCATTAGCAGGCTGTCCAAATTACAGCTTTTCTGTGTGCACCTGTGCAAGTAACTGTTGATGTACAACACTCTTTTGTATTAAAGCTCAGTGTAAAAACATTCAGAGATGCTGATCATCACTGTTGTCAGTTCAAATGACAAACAGCAGGTCAAATCAGATGTCGCTCCCTTACAGCGTCTCTGCAGTTTGATAGAAAAGCTGCTTTAACACAACGCTACTGTCTGCACTCAGCAACGACTGTTTGAGACGTCTTCTCCAGTAAAACAATCAGCTGATCATCTCATCATTTGGAACTTGATGCCAGCAACACATTTCAGAAAACGTGCATCTGTGAAAAGTGAGCAGAGAAGACAGGTGACGTGAAGATAACACTGCTCATAAGCTTACTCTAAATAACGTCTGGCCAAAATATCTGCATTTTTGAAACCAAAATCTTGAATGGCTGATGGCAGTGAAGTGAAGCCAGTGCTGGCCAGAGTACTAGCAGCTCTCCTGTTGATGATATTATAGTTAAACCTTCCAACAAGCACAGGGGGAAAATAGCACTTATTGACAAACGGTTCAGTTTTCATGAAAGACAACAGGTGAAAAAAAAAATCAGAAATTGTACAAAAAAGAGAGAGAGAGACAGAGAGAGAGAAGTCCTGTCACCGTCACACTTGCATTCTAAACTAGTCAGCCTCAGGAAAACACTGCTGTAGTCAAAGAGTTTAACTCAGTTTCTGCCTTGAATTATGCACACTGTATGTTTAAAGTTTAGAAAAGAGATACATTAGTGGCATCCATTGCAGTTACCCATAAAAATAAATGTCATGTAGAGTACTGCTTAGGATTCCAAATCAGTCATATCCATTAGGTAGTTCATTAAGACCATTCTAGTTTTACATACCTATTCTGTGTAACTTTAATTCAGGTATCAAAGTGATATCCAGCAGTCTGTGCTGACGATCGTTGTTTTCCTCGCACTGGACGATTGTTTTTTGAGATTCTGTGAATGTTTCATCAGCATCCACAGACTGCAGGACTTCTCTGGATATTTCTTCACATATGGACTTGCACTGAAACAGAGCAAAGGTGTCAGTATCCTGCTTCAGTTCAAGCTGCTCTCCCTCCCGAGTGGTGCAGAGTTCCCCCTGTACCTCTTTAACCTGTGGAGGCTCTGGGTCCTCTTGGTCCAGACTGGTGCTGGGTCCCTCCTGTCCCTGTTTAATTTGTGCAGGCTCTGAGTCATTCTGGTTCAAAGTGGTGCAGAGTTCCTGCTGTCCCACTTTAATCTGTAGAGGCTCTGGGTCCTCCTGGTCCAGACTGGAGTTCCTCTCCTGGTTACTGAGCTGCTGGTCAGTGAGAACTTCCTCCTCCTTACAGACACTTTGCTGTGGGAAATCTGGAGCAAGAAAGGACCAAATGAAAAATGTTACACACCCATCCATCCATCCATCCATCCATCCCCTGTCTCTTATCCAGACTATGAAGCTGATGGCAGCAGGCATTACAGCCATTCCTCTCCCTACCAAAAGTTTTGAGGCCCTCCTGGGGGATCCTGAGGTGTTCGCAGAGCAGATAAGATATGTAATCCCTCCAGCAAGTTCTAGTTTTACCCGGGGGTCTCCCCTACAAATTGGATGTGCCCTGAGGACTTGCACAGGAAGTTGCCCAGTCGACAAAAAAAACACAACTAAGTAAATAACTATGAATTTCAGTAAGAAGCAACAGAGCTTCTCTTTTAGTTCTTAGAGACATTTCAATAGTCACCCAAGAGGCTTCCTCAATAGATGAAATGTCTTCAAGGCCAATATGTGAAGTTCAGTTGTTTTTTACTGAAGCTTATTGGATCACTTATTGGACCTGAGGGCTGTACTACGAAGCAAGTTTTCCCTACACAGGCTTTCTTTGTGTGGTCAGCTTGACAAAAACTATCCATCCATTAATAGATATCAGGTATCACAAAGTAGTTATCAACTTCTTTCTGCTTCAGACTCTTTGTGCGTTCACATGGAAGGAGGCATATATAAGGTAAACAACCACTGAAGTCGTAGCCAGTTGACTTACAGATCTTACTAAGCATAGCAGAGTTCAACACATTATAAATGGCCTAAATTTAAAAAAAAAAACACAGCTGGAGAATTGGGACATAAATGACACAGGACGGCATCTATATAATATTGAAAAGCATGTGGGTGTTGGAAGGAGGGTGGGTGGAAACAGATGGGCATACAGGACACAAAAACAATCTGAATAATAAGATCCAACTGGATTTTGTGCAATCAGCATCGGTTCAGCATGTGTTAGTGGAACTTAGTATCTATAAGCAGTAAGGCAGCAAAGCTTAACCTAACAGTAGAGTCTCATTGGAGCAGCATTATGGTGAACATATGCCCAACTGATCACAATTATTTCACAAACACACCTGATAGAGATTTTTTTTCGTTTTTTTGAAAATCCCACTTTTCTTTTCCAATCCAAAGGGGGGCGGTAATGCACCTTAAGCCGCCAACAACCCTCCCAAAAACAAAGAGGTTCACGTTGCGTTAGCGTGGCTCGGCAGCCCCGTTAGTTCGTCACCTTTAAGTTTGTCAGCTTTTTGCTTGCTCCCACTTACACGTCATGTCTATAAAGTCCGCAGTGATCCTCTTGTTCACTCACTTCATCCTGTATTTTCCACATTCAGACAGTCACATTTCTACATACCTGTGGTGTGTAACGTTATCCGTGGTTTCCAGATGTTGTCCAGCAGTCCGCGCTGACGATCGATCTCTTCCTCGTACTGAACGATGGTTTTTTCAAACTCTGCGAATATTTCTTCAGCAGCAGCAGTTAGTCGCTCGTTGATCAACTCTCTCAGATTCCGAACTGAACTCATCTTTACTTCAGCTGCAGGGTTATTGATCTGTGACCCGGCAGCAAAACCGCCTTTACAAACTTCCACACATTAGTAAAGCTGACTTCCGCCAGGTGTCACACTGTGAAGTTCCGGCAGAAACACGGAGTTAACTTTTTGACAGCAGCAGTTCTTGCATAATTCACACAGTCACAGATAGTTTGACTGGACTTTATAGTTTATAAGCTTATTACAAATGACAACAGTCAGAGTTTAATCTAATGAATAACGTGAACTCACAAAGTACAAAAATCTTAAACTGTATGTTTCTTAATTAAAGCGTTAAGTATTTAATGTGTGTTTAATCTAAATGTAATCTGACCAATTTGAAGACAAGTATGTACTTAGAGTACTTGAGCAAATGTACTCAGGTAGGCTGTTGTTCAGAGAGTACTGTCATATCCAATACATAGATCCTGTATGTAGGGGAAATCAACAAAGCTGCTCTGTAGAAATACTCTAACAAGTCAAACTCCTGCATATGAATTCTTCAAAAGTATACGTATGCTTAGAGTAGCAAAAGTACTAATAATCTAGAATGGCCTGTTTCAGAACTGTGCACCCCATACTACTGAATTATAACTCCTGATGCATTAATGTGTTTGTAATGAAGTTGAGCTTCATTACCTACAAGAGTGACATTCTGGGATAAATATAAGACACCAGACAATGAGGGTGGGATGAGTTTAATGAGTTTGATGAGTGTAGCATGTGCTGTTCGATGGCTTCTCCTCACGGCGCTGAGTGACAACAGTAGTGAGGCCTGTAAGAGAAAGGAAGCAGTTTCAGGAACAGGATTAAGTAATTGGACTTAATTGGTAGCTGAATGACCATAGAAGCGGGTATGTGGCATTGTTTTAAGTGTGGTTGTGTAGATTGAAAGCGTGTGACGACTCACCTCTTCTGTCTCCTCAGGTGTTCCAGCCAAAAGAGTCCCCATGGCCTGGAACACAATTTTTAAAGGTTCCGGGGCAAACCAAGTCTAGTTGAAGAGAGGGGGGATAATAATTTCCCTAGGTGATTAAAATAATTGCAATTGTTTGATGGAGATGTTGGAAGTTGTTTTTATGAAATAAAGATTTAGTTTTAATGTTTGTTATTAAAGTTAAAGTAGTGAAGTGTTGTGTTTCTGTGTATTTCTTGTGCGTGATTAGTTTAGGTCAACCTGTATGTTGGTAGGTTTGAGGGGCTGATTAGGGGGTTGCCTATAAAAAGCTGGCAGTTGAGTGAGAGCAAGAAGAGGAAAAGAGCGTCACCACTTATGCCACCAACTAATCGCCTTGCTTCGTGTTTTTGTTTTTTGTCTCATTTTTGTAATATGACTGTTGGTGAATAAACACCTAGTTGGTTTGCACCTTATCTGGCCTCAAGTCTCCTGCTTCATCCAGCCGCAAAACGGTCATCCTAACAGTGTTCATCACTTTTATGATGCAGCTGGTGAAGGTGAATCTGATTTTAATATCTACTGCTAGTTTGTAAAAACCTTCCTGCGTGGGGATTAGGAAAGTTGATCCTTAATGAATAAAAACTTACATATTAAAATAATAAAACAATAATGCATCATAATTTATTTGCTGATTGTATATTGGGTGTATATTTAAATATGCAAAGTAACTGAAATTGTGCAATAAATATAGTTGAGTGAAAAGTAGGATATTTGTCTTAAAAACCGTAGAGTAGACGTATAAAGTAGCATAAAATGGAAATGCTTGTAATACTAATGAGCACAGTACTTAGGTGTACTTACTTACTTACTTGACAGTACTTTTGGTCTCCACAGGATTTGCTGAGACTGACAAAAATGCCATTCATTTAGACAAATGTAGCAAACTGAATGAATTTCAAAGGTCCAAAATAAGACATATACTTAGAGCATACTACAAATTAAAAGTACCATTTTTGAAGAAAATAGATTTTTTTTATAAATCCTGCACTGTTTTGGCCCCTTAGATTTTAGCTGATGCCCTTTTAGGGAGGCACAACTGTGTGGGGCATTAGATTTTCAACTTTCTAACTGCAAGATGATTTTTTTTTTCTAAAGAAAATGAAAAACAGCTTGATGAATGTTGTGAGCACAGTCTTTGGTCAGATGAGACCAATATAAAGTTGTTGGGCTCAGATGGAATACAGCATGTTTGGTGTGAACCTGACCAGGACTGCAACAATAAATGCATAATCCTGACAGTGAAGCACGGAGGAGGGAGTGTGATGATACAGGGATGCATGAGTGCAAATTGTGTTGGTGTGATGACATTAGGCCATTTACCACTGCAGGAACTTGTGGGTCCTTTTAGGGCATTCTGAGCCTTTGTGCCTGTTCTAACTGCAAGAACCATCCCTGTTGAACCTCCTTCGGGGTTGTTTCCAGGGGAGGGAAGCGTGCAGACATCTGAGCGGCCCTGAAAAACTTCCTTGGTGGTCGCGCCAAATATTTTCTGATTTATCAAACAGGACCATTTCTGCCCTCTTGACATCCTTGTCCAGTAGCAATGTTCTCATCTCGAGCAATCGACAATGTAAAAGTCACCATATAGACTGACATAACAAACCTCCAGTGTTCTATTTTGTAAATGCTCATCGAACTGGAGTTGTGTCCAGTAACTTTTGTCATTGTCTGTGATATGGATGCCTGTGGATATACCAAAATACTGGCTGAAAAAATGACTCACAATCTGCAGAAGAAGAATATTCAGGCATGATAACCACCCAAAGCACACTGCCAAAAATCATACGAAAGAAGAGCAAAGTAAAAACTATGACCTGGAACAGTATGTCACCTGACTTGAAATCCAATCTAACACCTTAAGGGTATTTTAAAGAGAAAGGTGGAGCAACACAACCCCTCCAACCACGACCAGACAAAAAAAGGTTCTCTATAAAGAATTTTTTCACAAAATTGTGGACACAGGATGAGGATGATTGAGTCCACCATCAAAAATAAAAGTGGACATGCAAAGTACTGCAAAAATAAAATATTTGAATTTCAGTAATAAAAGGTGTTCTGACTTTTGTTGCGTTGACTTCCTCCTTTGGGAGCTGCATTTTTAATATAGTCTATCTACAACTGTCAATGTAGACTATTGATTTTTAATTTGGCAAAAGATCAAATACCCTATTGTTTGACTTTAATAATTGTAAGATGATACAATGTAGAATTGTTTGACATTTTACTGAAACAGCACACACACCTCTGTTATATAGTGTATCTAGTGACACCATGGCCAAATTGAAAACATGCCAGTTTCATTAATTCCACAGACAGCCAGTAACCAATGAGTAGAGCTGAAAATTTAGTCTTTTAATCATTTTTAGTGACATTAGGTTTCCTGGCAACAGTTCTGATAATTGATCCCATAAGAGAGCCATTTTTTTAAAACCAAAAAATGGCAAATATTCTCTGGAACCATTAACAAAAAATTCATTTTAAAAAATACATGAATCTTTGATAGTATCACAGTTTTACATTACAAAAAACTCTACACTTTGTGGTTTTGGTCAACAACAAAAAAAAAGAAGAGGAAAACTTTAATAATTAAATGCTTTCACATAATTTTTTTTGACATTTTCTGCACTGGTCAATCATCAGTCACTGAGGAAAATAACTGATAAAAATGTACAGTGTTTCTGTAATAAATAGTATGACTTCACCAGAGGTTTCTGTGAGTTAATTACACGACACATAAATAAGTGAAGCAATTTTGTGAAACACAAAAACTTCACAAAGTAGCACCATTGAATGTAGAAGCATAAATTACTTGAGAAATTACAGGACAATTGAAGTCAATGGAAACAACCGCAAACAAACAAACAAACAAACAAACAAAATAAAACACTTAAACCTATTTAAGTAGTGAACATTACAATTTACACAATCTGGTTCCCCCATTGTTGCAATCATTTCTCAACTGATAGCAGTAGTAAGCTTTTAATAAGTTTTTAGGAAAACATACATTTCTTTATGCCCTTTGATGTACAGGAGGCACTTGATTGTAATACAAGTAAACACAGGGCTGGAAGACACTGCTGTGAACAGCAAAACACAAAGACACTTTTATTTTTTTAATTTAAAATTAAATTAAAAAATTTGAGTTGTGGTTAACCAATATGACTTCTGACATGTTTTCTTCAAGCTTCGTTCCTAGATTAATTTTTCAGGACTACGTCTTGACACCTGTGTGAGTTGTCATGTGGCGCAACATATGGCCACGTTGAACGAAGCTTTTCCCACACGTTTCACAAAAATATGGCCTTTCGCCTGTGTGAGTTCTCAGGTGTTGTATCAGCGGTGATGCAGATTTAAAATGTTTTTCACAGATGCTGCACGCATAAGGTTTTTCACCTGTGTGAGATCTTACGTGTACTTTTAGTGTTGATGCATCTTTAAACAATTTCCCACAAGTGTTGCAGGGGTAAGGCCTCTCCCCTGTGTGGGTTCTCATGTGGAGCAACAATTTATCACTTAATCTGAAACTTTTCCCACATGTTTTGCAGGAATACGGTTTCTCACCAGTGTGAAGTCTAAAGTGGATTTTAAGATGATAGCTACAACTGAAGACTTTCCCACACGTTTTGCAAGGGTACATATTCTCACCTGTATGACTTTTCATATGAATTTTAAGGTAAGAGCTACTAATGAAACTTTTCCCACATGTTTTGCAAGAATATGGCTTCTCACCTGTGTGAATTATAACATGCTTTTTTAGTCCTGATGAGTTGCTAAATCTTTTCTCACAGGTGTGACATACATACGGTTTCTCACCTGTGTGGGTCTTCATATGGCGTTTCAAGTAAGAGCTAAAACTGAAACTTTTCTCACAGGTTTTGCAAGAATATGGCTTGTCACCTGTGTGGACTCTTTGATGATACATCAGCAATGATACCTTGTAGAATCTTTTCCCACAAATTTTGCAAACATACACCTTCTCACCTGTGTGGATTCTCTGATGTCTCTGCATTTGATACTCATCTTTAAAAGCTTTATCGCAAACAGCACATTTTATAGATTTTCCCCCCGTATCAGTATTACTGTGATTCTCTGACAACTGAGAGTTGACTACATTGTTCCTGTGATGTTTCTTTGTTGGCATCTGCTTTGCATTTCCAGTTAATCCTGAATCCACATCCTTGTTTCTGTCCTGATCTGGGCTCTCAGCTGAAAGGCAGTCGTGAGAAAGGAGCTGGTCACTGTTCGGTTCTGGTTTACTTTGGTCACTTTTCTCATTCGTAGAAGTCACCATGAAGGTATCAGTCTCCAGCTTTACTATGAGCAGCTCTCCCTCCTGACTGGTGCAGAGTTCCTCCTGTTCCTCTTTAATCTGTGGAGGCTCTGGATCTTCCTGATCTAAACCAGCAAAAAGTTCTTCCTGTTCCTCTTTCATCTGTGGAGGCTCTGGATAATCCTGTTCCTCTTTAATCTGAGATGACTCTGAGTCCTCCTGGTTCATACTGATGCAGAGTTCCTCTTGTTCCTCTTTAACCTGTGGAGGCTCTGGGTCCTCCTGGTCCAGACTGGAATTCGTCTTGTGGCTACAGAGCTGTTGGTCAACCTTCTCCTCCTTACAGACATAATGCTGTGGCAGGTCTGGAGGGACAAAGGGACGCAAGAAAAGATAACTAATGTGATAGAAAAACACACAACTGAGCAAATGT
>NW_007578809.1:71472-89100 GCF_000690725.1 Stegastes partitus | reverse complement strand
TTGTCAGTTTTAACATCTCATTCACATATCGTTATTAAAGACTGTCACACTTTGCACAGTTTGTTTCCACCCGAGCAAAGTGTGACAGTCTACACCCAGGTGAACTTGTTCTACGTCTGTAAGTGTCTTCAGTCTGATGGTGACAGACAGAAATATCCTGAGCAGCTGTTAAGTTGTATTCAAAGAACGAAGGGGTTTAGAGTTGTTGTGATTAACACATTTTAAGTAAAACAACAAGCGAATACAAATCGCCTGGCTAAGTTGACTAATTTTCAAAATATGCTGCATTTCTGTTTTTTTGTTTTGTTTTTATTGATTCACATAACAGGAACGATGAACATTAATACACATTTTCATAAATGTGCTGAAGTTAAGAGGCTATTTATGGCTAATTTTCACCCAGTAAAATATATATATATAGACAGATTTTGACAAAAAACATCTGATTCTGAGGGGGTCAGGTGAGAACATCTTTCTGTTTGTCTGTTTGCTTGTGACATTTTCATGCCAGTTTAAATGGCAAGACGTCACAAAGTCAGATTCTGACTGCAACTCAATTACCAAATCAATTTCTGTTCGGTAAACGTTAACGATCAGAGCTTTTTACGTCCACTCCAGAAACATTATCCTGGTTAAGAACAAGCTTGTTGTCAACAACTTTTAATCATTGTTACCTATATCTAGACACCAGGTTGAGCGAACAGATTTTACATTTTGCAAGTGTCAAAATATGCCTAAAGTAGAAAATTATTTTGACACAGAAGGTGCCATGGATAGAAGATGAACCTGGTAAGAAAATGTAGGTAAACTGACAACTTTCATTTGTGATATCTTGGGCATTTAATGCTGAAATTATTCTGTTATGAAGCTAAAAAAAAAAAAAAAGTGAGGCTTCATTAAATATGTTAAAACTACTGTACAGAAAACCCAGCTGATTCTGATTCAGGAGGAACATTTTGTTGATTTTATACAGAATGATCCAGACAACAGCACGTGATTAAAGCTCCAGTGGTTCAAAATATGGACATATAGTTTTTCTTCCCTGTGAAAATGTATGAGTTTCAAAATAAGGTTCCCTTGTAAGTCAGACCAACGCAGAAATGTGATTTCAGACATCAATTAATCACAGTTAATCATAGCTCCAATCAAACCTGAACAGCCTCCGTTTTAAAGCAATCAGCCAAAGAAACTTTAAGTCAGTTGTGTCTTTAAATAGACTGAAGGTTTAATGTTACACGTTCAGATGCATTCATATTTAATGCAGTTGCCCCTAAAAAATAAATGTAACTGTGATTAGCATCCAACATGGGTCATGTTCACTAGTTAGTTAACTCAGACCACCACAGCTGTACCAACCTATTCTGTGTAGCTTTATCTGTGGTTTCCAGATGATATCCAGCAGTCTGCGCTGAGGATCGAGCTCTCCCTCGTACTGGACGATAGTTTCTTTAAACGTTGTCCGTTTTTCTTCAGCAGCAGCAGTTTGTGTCTCGTTTATAAAATCTGCTAAATGTTGAACTGAAGACATTATTGCTTAAACTACTGAAGTGTTTCCACCCAACACGACGACACAGCCGCCTCCAAAAACTTCCACACAACAGTGAAGCTTACGCTGCTAGCGCCCTTGTTTACCTCCGCCGGTGTTCCTTTTTGAAGCTCCGACAGAAACATCGAGATAACTTTTTGTTCCGACTTGTTCATGTTTTTACATCCTCTTTTTTTTTTTTTTTTAAATAAATGAAACTTTATGTAGACTTTTTATGCAGCTTCTGTTAGGTTTACAGGAAAACTAAAATATCTAAATAAAAACAGATACTTAAATTAAAAAAATAATCAAACTATTCACAGAATAAAAATAACTAAACCTTGAGCAAAATGTCTTTATATTCCAGCTGTCAGTGTAACCAACCATATCAATTGTACCATAAAAAATCACTTTAATTTGCCTTAAAGTCCTATTAACACATCACACACAGTCAAGTCATAATACACTCTAAGATGCAATTAAGTGTTTTCATTAATAAACAAGTTTAGTATGTCCAAAAACAACTTTATTTACATCTTCTCATACAATTTCTTGTGGTATATTCATTCTGCATTCCTTATTGAAAGAACTTTTCTATCAGTCTTCAATTACAGTGACTTTCTATATGCACCTGCATCTAATGAGGCTCTTTAGGCCTGTTTATCACTCTGCCCTAAGATTTATTATTGCTGGCAGTTACAATACTCAGGTAGGATGACCTTACCTCACTTTTAGACGCTTGGTTTGGTTTATTTTTGAGGCACTGAAAGACATGGAAGTTGATCTATGATGTGTGCACTCCTCTGCCGACTATAGACACACAACATGAAACTTTTGAACTCTGCAGTTTTCATTCTGGGAAGACCACCGTGTAGAAATGAACAAGAAAAGCTCTGCTCACCGCAAAAAGTAACTTTACTGCCTGTGATAGATCTATGGGGCTCATTTGTCTTGCAGTGTGCGACAACATATTCCCCTCTCAAACTAACCCTTTACATTAAGTTCCTCTGTTACATTAGTTTGGAGAAGCAGAAATGTAAAGTAATTAGTGGCTCCCAGCACTGACAGGACACGGCCACAGCTTTGGCACTGTGTTCATTGTTGCTTAATGGGCGCAACCAAATGTACAATTGGGATTATTCAGTATTGGTTTGCAACCTGGGCAGTCAGTATTTACTTTGGGATCGAACTATTAGACTGTAAGACTACAATCTTAACTTAAATTATCACTCTTGTAAATGAGCCTGTTCAGTTTCGCCCCTGCTTTCCAGCCTTTTTCTAGCCAACACAGTGGAAGAAACATTTTTCTTAGAAACATTTTTAGCAAAGACACTTTATTTGTTCAGCACCTTTAACATAAGATAAAAATCTGTCTACTAAAAATGACTGACTACAGAAACAAAGTATTAGAGAGATAATGTACAGCACATTGATGGGGCAGCAGTTGGAGCAGTTCAAAACATACTTAAGAATCTTGAGGTTTCTAAGATTTTAGTATCAAAATAAATTCATAACAGTTGTCAGTAAATCCAACAGCAAACAGGAAAAACAGACTTGATAATTCAAAAATAATAATTCAGTGTTTTTCCATTTAGCACAATGTAAAAAATATAGGCTACAAAAACAGGAATGATGTTACAGTCCACAGTGTAACTCACAGAAATTCACATTTATCATAAGCAAAGACTTCCAATGTGTCATTTTCCAAAATACTTTGTTCTCAAGTTTGGCTCCCACGTGTGTCAGGAGTATGACTTCTCACCTGTGTGACTTCTTTTGTGAACGGTCAGATTACTACGTTGAATGAAGCTTTTCCCACATATTTCACAAAAATATGGTCTCTCGCCCGTGTGAGTTCTCATATGTGTTTTCAGTGTTGATATGACGTTAAATCGTCTCTCACAGATGTTGCAGGCATAGGGTTTCTCACCTGTGTGGGATCGTATGTGTACTTTCAATGTTGATGCATCTTTAAATAATTTCCCACAACTTTTGCAGGGGTAAGGCCTCTCACCTGTGTGCGTTCTCTTGTGGACCAACAATTTATCACTACTTCTGAATCTTTTCCCACATGTATTGCAAGCATATGGCTTCTCACCTGTGTGGATTCTGTGATGTCTCTTCATTTGATAGTTATCCTTGAAGGCTTTTCCACAAACATCACATTTTACAGACTTTTTCTCTATGTAAGTATTACCGTGACTCTTGAATATAGGAGGGTTGTCTACATTATTACTGCTGTTTCTATGATGTCTCGTCTTTGGCATCAGTGCTGCATTTCTAGCTGTTCCTGAGTCTGCATACTTGCTTCCTTGCTGATCACGGCTCTCAGCCACAGGAGAGCTGTGAGAAAGGAGCTGGTCACTGTTTGTTTCTGGTTCACTATGGTCACTTTCCTTATAAGTAGGAGTTACCATACAGATGTCAGTCTCCTGTTTTAGTACAAGCTGTTCTCGCTCCAGACTGGTGCAGAGTTCCTCTTGTTCCTCCTTAATCTGCAAACCCTCTGGGCACTCCCGGTGCACACTGGTGTAGGGTTGCTCCTGTTCCTCTTTCATTTGTGAAGGCTCTGGGTCCTCCTGGTCCAGACTGGAGTTCCTCTCCTGGTCAGCGAGAACCTTCTCATTCTTACATACATGTTTCTGTTGGGAGTCTGAAGGGACAAAAGAACACAAGTTTCTACTGTGACGAAAGTAAAACACACATCTGAGCAAATACATTTCAGTTTAAAACACAATCAGGGCCCTATAGTGCGAGCATGTCAATCAGATTTGCAAGCAAAACTTATAGTGTGAAAATAAAACGAATCATCTGCGTGCCTTGTCATTTGCTTAGGTGGAGGTGGTGGGAGACACAGGGTCATAGGTGTTTTTAGACCACAAAATCTGTCTCACAACGGCAACCAATGGCTTAGACAACACCTCCACCAGGGCAGATCTGTGGGCACAGATGTGGGTGACAAGAGGCCCAAGTGGCCATGGAGCAACAGTGGGTGAAGGGGCTCCATTATAGGGATATGATAAGTTGTTTATGAGAGGAAGCACGCTTGGGGTTTGGTCTTGCAACCAAACTTTGCATTTTCTTTGAGTATTTTTACATTTCAGTAAAATTGTCAACAGTTTTTTGTTATTCGTGTTGATGAAGTGTCTATTGCTGAAACATATTGCTGTCATTTTACTGTCCAGGCCGAGGCTCACGCTACCAGATGATGATGCCAAACACACTGCTAAAGAGTTTTGCAAAGTGAAAACTCTTGAATGGGGAAGTCAGTCCCCTAATGCTCCATTTGCTGAAGAGAAAAGTGAAAGGAGAAAGGCTCCCCTCAAGGGTGTGACCTTCCCCCTCTCCTATTTATACTTTACACTAATGACTATCAACCTATTAAATTTTCTATTGCCATGTTCCTCCTTTTGCTCCTCTCAGGGACGAACCACGAACATGGCCTCGTCTTCTAGAGCTTAATACGTGTGACAACGGAGCTGAACGTCACCAAGGCTAAGCAGATGGTTTCCACAGGAAGCCCCTGAGGTCAGACCCAGTGGTCACATGGTGAGGAGGTGGATATTGTAGATCAGTGTAAATATTTTGGTACCATCTTATGAGAACAGAACACAGTATCCATAATTAGTAAAGCACATTGACGTGAATACTTCCTCAAGAAATTGAATTCTCTTAATGCCCAAAATGCATGCTACACAACCTTACTTAATCTAGAATACACTGAGTCCACCACTTATTTGCTGGCTTCTATTCCTCTATATCAAAAACAGAAAGTGCCTCCAAACAGTGAACATGGGTTTGGTCAGATGTCATCTTTGTCTCACCAACCAGTCAAGCATTCATTTTTAAAGCCATCTGCTTCAATGAAGAAATAAAAAATATTTCTGCACTCTAAAGTTAGGCACACATAAAGCTGCAAACATTACAATGGCCGTAAATGAGGGGATTATACAAAAAAGTCCTGTCTTGCTAGTAAAAAAAAAAACAACCCTCAAATAAAATCTGCCATGGGCACTTTAATCACATGTGAATTATTTGACAAAATGAAAACTGTGGTGCTAAGAAGGGGCAAATAAAGGAAAACTTGTCTTTGAAACACTTGCACAGTATAATCACTCATACAAGTCTTCTAGTCTTCCTCTGTCCTGGACTTGGATTCAAGTTTCGTCAACATCAGATCTTCAGGTCATGCAGGTGTTTAGGCAGGACTACACATATTTACTTTGGCAGCAAGATCAATTAAGCGTCCATTTGTGGCACAAAAACATTAAAATCCTCCTGTAGTTAACAGCAGTTTATCACCAAAATATCATCAAACCGGTTGTCATTTTGACCAAGTGGTTGGAACTGCCTTTCTGTCTTTACTTCAAGTCTTCCTAAAGATTTACTTCGTCCAAAATGATACATAATCGCAGTCTTTATCCCATAAACATCACAAATACACGATCTATTGTCCTTTTACCTCAGGGGTGCCCAATCCTGGTTCTGGAGGGCCACAGTCCTGCATGTCTTAGATGTTTCCCTCTTTCAGATACACCTGATTCAAATGATCAGCTCATCATCAAGCTCTGCAGAAGCCTGATAACGACCCTGATCATTTGAATCAGGTGTGTTAGAAGAGGGAAACATCTAAGACATGCAGGATTGTGGCCCTCAACGACCAGGACTGGACACCCCTGTTTTACCTTGTCGGCGATAGTTAACGCAGCATTTGCTTTAGTTAGTTTGTTAGTTAGCCCCGTTAGCATGCTAGCAGTCGGCTGTCAGTGTGTGTGGTCTCCGTAAGCGAACAGTTACATGTCATGTTTCTAAACTCTACATTCATCTCATAGTTTAGTCAGTTTCTCTTGTATCTCGTACATTCAGACCGTCACTGTTCTACATACCTGTCGTGTGTATCGTTATCTGTGGTTTCCAGATGTTATCCAGCAGTCTGCGCTGACGATCGATCTCTTCTTCGTACTGGACGATGGTTTTTTCAAACTCTGTGAATATTTCTTCAGCAGCAGCAGTTAGTCGCTCGTTGATCAACTCTCTCAGATAGAGAACCGACGACATTATCACCTCAACTACTGTCAACACAACCACCTCGAAAAACTTCCACAAATCTGTAAAGCAGCGCTCCAACTTTATTTCTTCCGGGTGTCTTCTTCTTCTTCGTCGTCGAATAAAGTTTGCAGCAGACTGGACGCGGCGACGGCATGTTGCTGCCCCCCACTGGTCATTTGCAGAATTACATATGCACATTAAATCCTTATGTAGAGATCAAAAACTCAACTTGATTTCTGTAAATCTAACGTTGCCGGATTTCTTCTTTGTGTTTTTTGTATTAAATAACCTACCACGGCCAGATTTGAAGCTTTCAACCAATTGACCATCACCATATCCATACAGACAACAATTATTTGTAGTTCCTCTACCTTCAGTTGATATATGCAGGGTGTATATCTATCCAGATGTTATGTGTTAATATGAACTCAATATATAAATGACTTATGGTACAGCTATTATGGTTGGTTGCGCTACAGCTTGGTTGTCTGGATATTTTGCTTGAAGTTTAGTCATTTTTATTACATGAATTATTTCAGTGTTTTCACCTATCCCAACAAACAGGGATCTCAGAGGAAACTGCAGGTTCCATTTTGCTGGCTTTCATCTGTTTCGTCTTGTCACTGTAACATTGCTGTTGTTAAATATATGTACAAATCTATTTGTTTTTCATGAATTTATAATTAACATTCCAACTAGAGGTTGTCTAATAAATGATAGTTCAAGTTTGTTTTTTTTTAAATTCAAATTAATTTAATTTAATTTTTATATTTTTCTTTTCAACAGAGACAGAATGTAAAAGATCACCTGATGTTGACCTTCCGGAACTTCATATTGTGACACCGGCGGAAGTAAACATTGAAAGGGTGCTAGCAGCGTTAGCTTTACTGATGTTTGGAAGTTTTTAAAGGCGGCCGCGTTGTCTCGCAGGTAAATATTTCAGTGGTTTCGATAATAATGTCTTCAGTTCGACATTTAGGAGAGTTTACAAACGAGACACAAACTGCTGCTGCTGAAGAAAAAATCACGGAGTTTGAAAAAACCATCGTTCAGTACGAGGAAGAGATCGATCGTCAGCGCAGACTGCTGGATAACATCTGGAAACCACGGATAACGTTACACACCACAGGTATGTAGAACTGTGATGATGTTAATAAACTAAGTAATAAATACGGCTAATGTATGAACCTAGTCAGATCTCTGAGTTACAGCAACTGCAATAAACTTTAGTGTTATCTCAGTTCATAGTGTAACCAGGATGGACATTCATGATGATTAACTATTATATTTTATCCCATGTTTAGTTTATTGTTTGGCCACTATCCGTATTCAGCACGTAATTGGCATGAGTTACAGAAGGCTTTTATATATAAAATAAAGCAACTATTTCTCTTACAATTATCAGTTATTACAATAATCCAATCCCCTGGAGATGCTTTGTGCTACAGACAGCAGGTACCACAACACCTTGGTCAAGGCCAGTGGCTCTACGGTTCTGTTCCACCTTTAAGCTCAGTCCTTTTCTATTATGTGATTGTTTTCTGACTTTAGATTTTTATAAAACTTGAAGCTACTACCAGTCAGTTTCACAGCACAGCAGCTGTCTTTAACTTCTGTGTAAGGTGAGTTTTTCAGACAGCGTTGCAGTTATAAAATCAGGAGTTTCACGACAGAGCACCAGTTTGGTTAAAATGTCTTCTTACTGAGTGGGCTTTACGCCGCTGCTTCACACTAATTCTGTTGTCTGATGACAGAAACACATGAAATGGGAACAGCTGTGTTAGGAATTGTGCTGTGTTAAAATATTACATATGTGAGCACAGAGAGAAGCTGACAGATGTAAAGTGGCTCCTGTGTGTTTTCTCTTCAGGTGGTTCTGGTCTGCCATCAAAACTCCACACAGCTGTACAAACTTTGTTCTGTGACAATCTGAAGTCATTCTGTACTTTACTAAGCTGTAGATCTGTGAACACTTTAACATTTAACCTAGTTGGACTGTGCTGATTTCGCCATTGTAGCACTGTGGCCAAAAATGACTGAAGTCATAACGAAACAATTATTGGGTGTCCTTAACAAATTTCAGTTGTTTGTTAACCATGTACTGGAAATACCCACTGTGTATCTGCTGCTTTACATCTGCACCATGACTGTGCAAACTGAGTGCCTGCGTGCTCTCCTGTCTCCTAATGCATTTGTCTTAAGAAATGGTAAGTCTACTAATATCTTCAGTTTAACCTACTCAGCCATTGCTGAGTTGCTTAATTAGCAGGTGAACAGTATAAACAGTGTGATTGTCTTGTCACTATCACCTTAATTTATCAAATGTTATCACAAAACGCTTTACAAAGATGGACCTGGACTCCGCTGTTGTTACAGCAATGTAGCCAAAGCACATTAAAGTCCCTGAAACTGCAGTAACATCCTGGTACTTCTCTCACATATCGAAAGAGACGTACTTTATACAACAGAAACACTTGTTTACATCACCATTTTCCTCAGAGGGGATTAGTGGTTATGCTGTGGCTGTGCTAGCCCCACTGTTTAAAAACAACAACTATAATAATCCTAAATAATCCTTACCTTGACAGACAGATATGGGCAGTGGTGGAGGAATCCCTCACATGCTTCTGTAAAAGCACTAATAACAATGCTGAAATTCCTGCATTGAAAATGTTATCCAAAGTAAAAGTATGTCAGTATGATCAGAAAAATATTCCATGGTATTAAAAGGAAAACTGCTTAATGCAGAAAGACGTCTCCAGTGACTGTTAAAGTATAGCGAGCATGTTATATCACTGGGTAAGTAGTACTCAGGCATTTATGTACAAGCAGGATTTTACCGTTGAACTGTCTGTCCCTCAAAGAATTTAAATCAGTAAGCAGAATTGTTAAAATACAAACAATACTGAAGCCTACATGTTGCACCATATCCCAGTGTTACAGAGTGATTGTTCTCCTCCCTCATAAACAATCTTAACTAAATGCAGACAGCAGCGTTGTGTTAAAGCCTTTCTCTTGACCAAATTACAGAGACACCAAACCGACAACAGCAAAGGTTTGTTTTGTTCTGTCATCAGTTCAAGTCATGGAAAGACTGTTAGTCAGCAACGGCTTGTTGACCTGCTGTTTTAGCCGACAACAGCAGCGTCAGTACAGACTAAGAGCAGGATGCTGCTGCCTGAATGTTTTGTACACTGAGCTTTGCTAATAGAAGTGTCAGAACTATGTGTTATTTGCTCATGCTGCTAGTAGTTTTAACTTGTATGCATGTACTCAATTGCAGATGGCCACGACTGACCTTTTTCTTCTGTTCCTTTGTCCTTCTAGACCATCCACAGCACCATATCTGTAAAGAGGAGGAGGTTCTCGCTGACCAGCAACTCTGTAACCAGGAAAGGAACTACAGTCTGGGCCCCATGGATCCAGAGTCTCCACAGATTAAAGAAGAACAGGAGGAACTCTGCATCAGTTTTAACCAAGAAGACCCAGAGCATTCACAGATTAAAGAGGAACAAGAGGAACTCTGCCCCAGTCTAGAGCAGGAAGACAAGGAGCCTCTGTGGATTAAAGAGGAACAGGAGGAATTTTGCACCAGTCTGCAGCCGGAAAACCAAGAGCCTCCATGGATTAAAGAAGAACAGGAGGAAAGCTGGACCAGTCCAGAGCCGGAGGACCTACAACATCAGATTAAAGAGGAACAGGAGGAATTCTGTACCGGTCAGGAGGGAGAGCTGCTTGTAGTGAAGCTGGAGGCTGATACCTTCATGGTGGCTCCTAATGAGGAGAGTGATCTCAGTGAACCAGAACCAAACAGTGACCAGCTCCCTTCTTACATCTATCCTGTAGGGGAGAGCCCAGATGAAGAAGGAAGCAAGCATGTAGACAATTTTCCCATGCCAGAGAGTCGCTGTGATACTGTTACAGGTGAAAAGAAAGTAAAATGTGATATTTGTGGAAAAGGGTTTAAGGATAGTTATCAAATGAAGAATCATCACAGAGTTCATACAGGTGAAAAACCCTACGCTTGTGAAATATGTGGTAAGAATTTCGGTCGGAGTCGAAGTTTGTTGCACCACATGAGGACTCATTCAGGTGAGAAGCGGTATTCTTGTGAAACTTGTGGGAAAAGTTTCCGCCTAAGTTCTAATTTGCTGTGCCACAGGAGAACTCACACAGGCGAGAAGCGGTATTCCTGTGAAACATGCGGGAAAAGTTTCCGTCAACGAGGTCATTTGCTGTGTCACATGAGAACTCACACGGGTGAGAAGCGGTATTCGTGCACTGCTTGTGGGAAAGGTTTCAGTCAGAGTGGTAATTTGTTGCTCCACATGAGAACCCACACGGGGGAGAAGCCGTATTCTTGTGAAACATGTGGGAGAAGTTTCAGTCGAAGCGATAATTTGACGGTCCACATGAGAACTCACACAGGTGAGAAGCCTTACCTCTGTCACACCTGCGGGGACCGATTTACTCACACATCAATACTGAAAAGTCACATGAGAAAGCACACTGGTGAGAAACCTTAACTCCATAACACCTGTGGCGGGGAGAGATTTGCTATCAGACCTTAAAAAACTTGCAGCAGTCCACGCAGGTGACAAGCCGTATTGCAAAACATCTAAGAGATGTTTCAGTCGAACTGATAATTTGGCTGTCCAGATGAGAACTTGCGTGGCTGAGAAGCTGTAGTGCTGACACATGCTTGGGGGAAAATAGAACAACATTCTCTCCATCTTTGTTGGTAAAATAAATAACGTATGAGCCAATATGACAAGAATGTTTGTTTGAATTCAGAAATATCTGTTCTTAGGTTTTTGTACTTTTGGTCATTTCATTTTGTGTATCAACTTTACAATATTACACAGGTATATATGAGACTGTAATTCATTTAGACTCAGTTGAGAGCTGTAATTTCTGATGTACATATACATTAAGCTATCTGTATGTAAAAATAAAAGATCTCCTCTTTGACTAACTGCTAAAAAAAAAAAATGCTGTTTCTAGTTAAAGCGAGAATCAAAAGTTAACTCACTGTCTCTGCTGGTGTCATGTTGTTCCCCCTCTGTGTCCACTAGCCCTGCCCCACTGATAACAGTGAACTGGATGTGAGTTCAGAGCAAAGCCTGCCCCCGAGGTGTTGTGCTCGTGCCTCTGCAGTTGTAAGGACAGCTTTGAAGTTCAAACGTACTTTCGTTTGTGACTGTTTCTGTGGAAAGTTCTATTGTGTAAGTGAAAGGAGATTTTGTTGTTTTTAATATTTTAAGAATAACAGGGAATGAACTAAACATGTGTTGTTGCAATGTTTTGCGTTGTTGTTACCACAATAAATTGCTATTTTCATCAGTAAGTCTTTCACGCCGCAATATCGTCTCTGGTGCTTTCTAAGGAAATGTAATGTATTATAATGTCATTGTAGAAATAAAAGTTTGATGCTTCGATTTGAGGGGAAATGGAGACTTAATTACATAAATGGAATTTTATAATCTCACTGTTTGATTGTTTTCAAAACAACATGTCTGTGTCAATTCTCAGTCCTCCAGGATGTGGTAAGTGTTCCAGTAGAAGGAAACTGAACTTCTTTTTGGTTTATGAAAACATTTCCTCTCATCCAAGAGATGGCACAACACAGGACAGCCAGTTCCTCAGGACAACACTCAGCAGTGCACGTGCATCTGAAACATAAGGGACACTTTGAAGACGACAATGACCACAGTCTGGACAGAGAAGATGGATGCATTGAGAGAGGAGTGAAGGGAACCATCTCTAAACAGAAGAAGTAGCAGACAGCACTGCCGTTCAGTCATACAAACTCCTGACATCCATCCCCAGGCAGTTTTATCTCTGTTCACACACATCACAATAAATACCTCCTCATCAGTCAGAAGTGAGGAACCTTCTGGGATGAAGGTGAAACATCTTCAAAAACCTCATAAAGTCCAGTTGTTTTCTACTGAAGCACTTCGGATCACAATGCCTTGTTACTGTTCATACAAGTTTTTACCATCTCTGTGCTCCCCAGCAAAGTCATTGAGATAGAACTCGAGTATATCTGATGATCACAAAGTGTGTAGCTTCAGCCGCAGTTTAACCATTACGCTACTTGTCTGCTACACATCCATGTTACAATACATTCTAAAATGTAATATACGATTTTTCTTAATGGACAAGTTTAGTATGTACTTCACACTGTCACCATGACTTGTATTCAAACACATTTATAATCATCACAGTATCATTATAATTACAAAAATACTATACAAATACTATAATACTATACATTGTGGTTACAGTGAAGAAATGCAAAAAATGTATTTAGTCAAAATATTAAAGATCAATCAGCAACCAAACCAAACTCACATCAGCAAAAACAGATGGTCAGGATTTGTGCTTGTACAGAACATAAGGAGCAAACAAAGACAAGAAGCTGGAATTAGACAGGCCCATTTATAACAGGGATGGTCAAGGTAAGAGTGCAGACATGCAGCCTGATACCCTACTCATTGCCAAAGTAAACACAGACCAGTCTTTAAACTGGTAAAGTATAATATAGTAAATGTAACTTTTAAAATACTCAGATTACACATACCTCCAATTTGGAGAGAAAAAAAAATAGTGTGTATTTTAGAACTTCGATGCAATCTGGACCATCTACAGACATTTACTTAGTTCCTTGTTACTCCTGTAAATACGTCTGTTCAATTAAAGCATGTAATAACTGTTTGTGGAAGCAGCAACTATCTGCAGCAGGGATGAAGAGCATGACTCTTGTGTGCCGTAATTATTGCTCTACAAAGTTTTCTGGTAATAATAAACACATGAGATCAGAAAAGCAACAGCACTGATCATTGTTTATTTATATGGCACCTTTTGCAACAGCATGTTGTGTATCTTCTATATTTTGTTAGTGTTGTCGCTAAAATAATGCCAAGTTGATCACAAAATGCACAGAAACATAAAAGGAAACAACAAATTCTAAACAGTTGGTTGGGCGCACTTAAATGGTTTCTCATCTTCAAGTTCAGTTCACAAACTATGTCACACTGACACAAAGTCAATCAAATTATGGTCATTTCATTGTTATTAGTTGTTCTTTTTTTCATTTAAACACCTGCACACTTTGAGGCAGATGTTACCGTCTTTGTATACAGTTACCATGGTTACATATTGGAAAAGGCTCATCATTATTATTACATATTATATCTAAGCTGCCCTCTGTCAAGCAGCATCTTTGCAGTTAGTTGGCAACTAGTTTGTAGGGGAGAAAAAGTGGAATAAACAATGATCCCATCATTTTGCCTTTTCAATATAACTCCAACATACTGTGTGCATATATGTATGTACTAGAAGAGTTATGGCTTATTAATTGGAATATTCACTCTTTAAAAATCAGCATTGGTCCTAGACATCCAGTGTCAGTTTGGCTTTATGTCACATGTTGGTACCTTGGTTTAGTAATCTGTCTCCTCAGCTCACGGATGATCTGAACACACCGTCACATTACATGGATCACTCTGTGCATGAAAACACAACTTGTTAATCTCATGAACTTGGAATTGGATGAGGATCCTCACACGTGCACAGGACACAGTAGGCCGGATTTTAAATATGTGCACATTTTAATTTGGAAAGTTGCGAAGATTTTCACCATGTTTCATTCAAATAAAACCAACAGCAACAGTCTGGTGAGATGCTTCATGGCTTAGCCTGGCTACGGTGGCTAAGCTAACCACTGCCATGTCAGCAGAGCTGGGGTGTAGAGAAGCAAGCTACTTCTCGAAGCTCCAAACACCACAAATACATATCATGCCGTCTCTTGAGGCGTGTTGCTGCCCTCCACAGGGCCTTTGGAGAATTCTTTTACATGAGTTAAATTTTATTGTAGAGTCTGATAAGATTAATTAACTTTTGTTTGACCAAATGGCACCAACAAACATTTAACTTCAACATTAAAACACCTCTTGTGTTTTATTATGTTACAGCAATCAATTAATCCATCAGCTTGAATAAGCAGCATTGAAAGAAATATCCTTCCTCTCAATGTTCTTTGATAATAATACGTTTCTTTCACCTTTTACAACACCATATCGCACATCTTCCATATTTTCTCAGTCACCTTTAAAGCCTGAAACAATAAAAATTGATTTAAAAATATAATGTTGTTGAAGCAACGCAAACTCAACAGTAAGGAAAGACTCCAGTTGGCAGGGAGTGATAGAGGGTTTCTTAGCTTCCACTTTCAGTCAGAATTCACAGTCCACGTCTGACTGAGGCAGTAAGAAGAAGACACAGTTCAGAGTTATAAACCAGAATATGACATGAAGTGACATAGAATATTCTCGTGACGTTGTATCCACGTTATTTATAAATAAGGTTTTGGTAAGCACAAAAAATGATGGAAGTGAGAGGAGAAAAAGGAGTTTGTGTCAAACCTTAAGGAGCTGCTTATTTACAACATAAGAGATGCAGATAAAATGTTTACACCAGTGAAGATTTTTATTGTGACGTTTTCCTCAAGCTGCTTCATTTGACACTTATTTTTAAAGGTCACATTTCACAGACTTTTTACCTTTGTGCTATCAAAAAGTTCAGACTGTGCCAATAATAAGCAAAAACTGTGTCGCATTTATATTTGCCCACCATCCCCATCAAAGTAGTCTCCCTGTGCAGCAATGCAGCGCTCCCAGCGCTCCTGCCACATCTGAAACGCTCTCTGGAAGTCCCGTTTTTTAAGTGTTTCAAGCACCACCTGTGACACGTGCTGAATCTCCTCCACTGTGTCACAATGATGACATTTCAACTTGAATTTCATTTTGGGAAAGAGAAAGAAGTCACAGGGAGATAAATCTGGCGAGTACGGCGGGTGGGGAACGACGATCGTGTTGGTGTTGGCAAACAACTCCTGCGTTTCCAAAGCACTGTGAGCCGGAGTGTCTTCATGGTGGAGCACCCAGTTGCCATCGCGCCACAGTTTAGGTCGCTTCTGGTGAATGCTCTCCCTCAGATGCTTCAGGACGCTACAGTAGAACTCTGTGGTGACAGTCTGACCCTGTGGGACGAACTCATGGTGCACAACGCCATGAATGTCGAAGAACACCACCACCATGATTTTTGTCGCACTCTTGACCTGTCGCGCCTTCTTTGGTCTTGGAGACTGCTGTTTGGTTTCTGTGTGGTAGTCGTAGACCCAAATCTCCTCACCAGTGATGATCCTCGACATGAAGGTTGGGTCATCCTGAGCCTGCTGACGGAGATCATCACACACTTTGACACGCTGCTGTTTCTGCTCAGGAGTCAGGAGCCTGGGCACGAACTTTGCAGCAACACGGTGCAGATTCAAATTGGACGTTAGGATTGCCTGAACTGTTCCAAAAGACATGTTGACCATGTGAGCAATTTCCTTGATGGTGAGCCGACGATCCTGACGCACGATTTCTTCAATTTCTTGAACATTTTCAGGGGTTGTACTCGTAGAGGGTCGCCCTGGCCTGTCGTCGTCATCTAGTGAAGTTCTGCCCATCTTGAAACGTGAATGCCACACGAAACATCTGGACCGACTCATTGCTTCCTTGCCGTAGGCTTTCTGAAGTATCTTGAGCGTCTCTTTTGCCGACATCCCGAGTTTGACACAACATTGTATCTTTGCTCTCTGCTCAAGTTTGATGTCCAGGTCACCAATGGGCACCTGCAAGTGGTCACATAAATGAAAATCACTGCTTTGATCACACTTTGGACAGTGACTCTCTGAGAAGTTGTCTGAATTGTTACTGTGATGTTTTCTCTTTGGTCTCAACACTGCATTTATAGTTGGTCCTGAGCTTACATGGTTGCTTCCGTCCTGATGTGGGCTTTCAGCTACAGGAGAGTTGTGGGAGAGGAGCTGCTCACTGTTTGGTTCTGGTTCACTTTGGTCACTTTCCTCATAAGCAGGAGTTACTGTTAACGTATCAGTCTCCTGTTTTAGTACAAGCTGCTCTTTCTCCTGACTGGTGCAAAGTTCCTCCTGTTCCTCTTTGATTTGTGGAGGCCCCAGCTCCTCCTGGTCAAAACTGATGATGAGTTCCTCCTGTTCTTCTTTAATCTCTGGAGGTTCTGGGTCCCCCTGGTCTGGACTGGAGCTCCTCTCCTGGTAACAGGGCTGCTGGTCAGCGAGAACCTCCTCCTCCTTACAGACATGTTGCTCTGGGATGTCTGAAAGGACAAAGGGACACAAGAAAAAGTTTACTAACTAAAGGTTGCTATACAAAAATGAACATCCATGCAAAAATATTCTAATTTAAAACATTAGCAGGGATTTACACACATGAAGGTAAAATCTGAACTGTGCAAATGTGATCAATGATTTGGGGGTACCAAGCAAGTCAAACCAGCTGTTGTTCATCAACAGTAATTCTACACTTAAAAGCAGCGTTTAGTTTGAGAGAAAGTGAAAAACATCTTGATGGAAAAACTGACTTTGACACAGAAACACTGCCAAAGAGGAAACACCTTTGTCTAAATCCACACCACAAATTCTTCTCCTAAAGCAAAACAGGCTGAGATAAACGTTATTATGCTTTTTTCTTTTGTTTGCCAACGGGTTCTACTCATTGATCAAAGTTTTGCTCCTCATTAGTCAGTGTTTCAATTTGTCTCAGAAGTCTCTGTCTTCTTCTCTTTCAACTTCAACAGAGGCAGCTAAAAACAAATAAGGTGGCAGTGCTTTCAGATTAAGTTATTTATCATTTTAGTAAATTCCATTAGTTGAACAGTCAACGTAACGAGGTTTCAAAGTATCGACAGTAAATAAGTAAATTCAATTAAGTATTCAGATCAGGAAAAAAAACCCTGAAAATTGCCCTCTGATTTCTAAGGCTGTCAATTAATTCCCAGACTGCATGCGGTTCACAGTGCAAGCATGAAACAAGCTCAAAGCCTTCTTCTCATTCGTTTGCTTTTTATCAGCTCACATTTTATTTTAACATTTTTACAGGAACCCTGTAGTTCAGTCAGTCCCCCTGCTGTCATATACACACTGTGCAATTAATGCAGAATGTTTCCACTTTTAAAAACATTTC
>NW_007578809.1:34578-70402 GCF_000690725.1 Stegastes partitus | reverse complement strand
GTGAGTATGCAATTTCTAGCAGGAATATATAACAAGTAAGTATTTACAGTAAATAGCATATTATCACACACCAAGGTTATTCAAAGTGCTTTACAGGCAAAGTTTAAAACAAATAAAAAAACATAAATATATATGTATGTTGCTCAACAAAACCTACAACAGCCACCAGATATAGTGGATATCACAATGGTGGTGCTCAACCTTCTTAGTAAACTTGGTTTTCTTCATCAGGATCTGTGTGCGCTCACATAAAAGCAGGAATTTGATGCATTATGTGACTGTTCTTCAGCACAAAATGGACCCATGGAGATTATTGTAATGAACTTTTCCTGTCACCTCCTCATCCTGCACAGATCAGACAAACAGCTGCTGTAAAGGCTCCTATCTTAAATTCTTTCAGCAGATAAACATGGAAAACCTGGTGCTTTTTCAGTCTGTCTGGCATGTACAGTTCATTGGTCACTTTACCCACTTGTTTAGTGACCTCATACGGTCCATGCCATTTGGTCAAGAGTTTGTTTTCATTAGTGGGAAGCAATGTGATTACCTTTTGACCAGGACTAGAGACTCTGTCCTTAGCCTTCTGGTCGTACCAGGTCTTCTGGTGTTGTTGGGCTGCTCTCAGGTTGTCTTGTGCCAGCGCTGCCATCTCCTCCAGTCGTCCCCTCATTTTGACCATGTAGGCCATCACATTCTCCTGTTTTGACTTTGGAGTCTCCCAATAGTCTCGCAGAAGATCCAGAGGCCCTCTCACCTGGCGTCCAAAGAGCAGTTTGAAGGGTTAGAATCCAGTGGAGACCTACGGCACCCTAATGGTAGGCAAACAGAAGGAAAGGCAGCCATTGGTTCCAGTCAGCAACTGTGTCAGAGACAAACTTGCGCAGCATGTTTTTCAGAGTCTGGTTGTATCGTTCCATTAACCTGTCCGTTTGGGGTGGTACGGGGTGGTCCTAATCCCTTTAACCCCTAACAACTGGTACACCTGCCTCAAAAGTCTAGACATGAAATATGTCCCACAGTCTGTCAGAACTTCTTTGGCAATTCCTACTCCAGAGGCCCCTTCGTCCTCCTCCTCCTCATCAACAGTCACTCCATCAGGTGGGGCCTCAGGTTGGTCAGGTCTATCTTGAATTTTTCATTTACCTGATGCTGGATTTGTTGGAACTGGTGTTGCAGGTTCTTCTACCTCTGCTCCTGGCAGGAGAAATCTGTCTCCATCTTCTGGTCCCTGACTGCCTGAGACTGGATGAAGGATTTCACCAGACCCGTCAGCTCCTCCAACTTGTTCTCAGGAGTACCGCCTGCCATAGCACCTTGTTCCGCTGATGAACACCCACCATCAACAGGCTCCTCATCTTGGCAGAGTTTGTTACCACCTCTGGTCATCATGCTGTCCTTCTGCAGCGTGGATATCCCACTTCTGACACCACTTGTGAGGAATGGCCACTAGCAGCCAGAAGGAAGAGGCTGAAGGCCGAGTATGATACCATGAAAAAGTTTTATTATTTGCTCTTTTTTTTTCCAATCATCAACAAAAAGTCTTCTCCGGAGCATGTGTTGCTTCAACTGGTAGCAGCTCTCAAATGAAGATCCTGACAGCTCTTTAAAGCCTCCCACCAGGAAGCTTAACCCGCCGCCACAGACACAGGGAGGTTATATTCTTTGTTCATATTAAATACTTAATTCAACATTTGTATGAAGCATTTTTAAATATACTAAAATATATTTACAAACATTAACTTCAATAAATTATCAATATATTTACAATACACCCGTAACCCAGAAATAAACACCTAAAACCCGAACAAAACACCCCCTCGCCATTTCATCCTGTGGTTCCTCCCAACCTACAACAGGTGCTCGGACCGCCAGGACACATTTGTCTGAACACCCTGTCAGACTGGAAGCACACGACAGGTACGTTGCACAATGCAAACATTTAACACTGCACTAAAACATTTATACACTCCGCTACACTCATCCATTGCACCGTAAAGAATACACACACACACACACACACACCTCCGTTATAAAAACTGTGATCAATTCCAATAATAATGCTGGAGCTTTGCTTTACAGGTGGCCGTAAATCACCCACAAGTGACCGCTTCTGCGTCTGAAAGGTGAACCACCTGTCAAAAGCATTCAATCAATAATTACAAGAAGTGATAAACTGTGTGCAAATGTCTGCATGTTTTTTATGTGAAAAATGGGCCAATCCTCAAAGTGCAAATGTGCATTGCTAAAGTGCTCCATGTTCTCTAAAACCCCTGCGCTATTTACAAACAGCCCGTAACAAAGTACCTCTTTGTTACAGCCTGAATTATTTACAAGAACAATGCAGTGATCTTTCAAGGAATTTTACTGCTCAGTTTAAGCACTTTGCAGGTTTCCCAAAAATATTTTTATTACAACATTTGAACCAGAGTCTGTTCATTTTTACAGCACCATGAACCAAAACATGTAATCTACAAGTGGTGTTTGTATCACTTTTGTTTATTAAGACAATTGGATTCAGTTAAAATTCACAGGTTTTCCTCCCGTAACAACAAAAAGCTAAAGAGAAGCCAAGTGAGTTTTTACTGAAGGTCCTAGGACTATCATGACATGGATGATTGAGAATCCATACCAATAATAAGCAGAATACATGAAAAACACAAAGCTCAGGAGTCTTTGCTGTTCTGAAGAGAAAGGACATAGTGTTTATATTTTGTCACACGGGTAGTGCAGTGATTGAGTTTCCCAGAGTGTGGGTTCATCTCATCAATTTGCCACATAGTCAGAAAGCTCTCCCACATATCTTGTTAGTATGAAACTTTTAATCTGTATGAACTCCTTGGTGCCTTCTTAAGTTTGTCATTCGACTGAATCTTTTCCCACAGGTACTACAAGAATATGGCTTCTCGCCTGTGTGGATTTTTAAGTGACCATTCAAGGTTGACCGCTCAGTAAATTTTGTCCCACATGTGTTGCAAACATATGGTTTCTCACCTGTGTGAATCATCAGATGTGCTTTTAACTTTGATGTACAGAGAAATCTTTTTCCACAGGTACTGCAGGCATAAGGCTTCTCACCTGTGTGGATCATCATGTGCCTTTTCAAATTACCAATGCCATTAAATCTTTTCTCACAAGTGTTGCATGAATATGGTTTCTCACCTGTGTGTGTTCTCATGTGAATGTTGAATACGTCTATCTGACTAAACCTTTTCCCACATGTATTGCAGGAGTGCCGCTTCTCACCTGTGTGAATCATCACATGCCTTTTCAAATTTGCAATGTTTATAAACCTTTTCTCACACATATTGCAGGCATATGGTTTCTCACCCGTGTGACTTCTCTGATGTATGAGCAGTTTGGATTTATAAGGAAAAGTTTTTTCACAAACATCACATTTTAAAGACATTTTCACTGTGTCATCACACTGACTCTCTGACATGGAAGAGTTGTCCACATTGTGAATTTTGTTTCTGCGATATCTCTTCTTTGTCTTTAGTTGTGAATTTCTACTTGATCCTGAGTCTACAACATTGTTTCCGTCCTGATCTGGACTTTGAGCTACAGGAGAGTTGTGAGAGAGGAGCTTGTCACTGCTTGGTTCTGGTTCACTTTGGTCACTTTCCTCATAATCAGAAGTCACGATAAAGATATTAATCTCCTGTTTCAGTGCAAGCTCTTCTCCCTCCTGACTCGTGCAGAAATCCTCTTGTTCCTCTTTAATTTGCAAAGGCTTTAGGTCCTCCTGGTCCACACTGGTGCAGTTTTCCTCCTGTTCATCTTTGATCTTTGGAGGCTCTGATTCCTTCTGGTCCAGACTGATGCAGCATTCTTCTTGTTCCTTTTTAACCCCTGGTAGCTCTGGATCCTCCAGTTCCTTTTTAATTTGTAGAGGGTCTGGATATTCCTGGTTCAGGCTGGTGCAGAATTCCTCCTGTTCCTCTTTAATCTGTGATGGCTCTTGATCTTCCTGGTCAAGACTGGTGGAGAATTCCTCATGCTCCTCTTTAATCTGTGGAGGCTCTGGGTGCTCCTGGTCCAGACTGTTCGTCTCCTGGCTACAAAGCAGCTGGTCAGTGAGAAACTCCTCCTCCTTACAGACGCTGTGTTGTCGGATGTCTGGGGCGGACAAAGGGATGCAAGAAAAAAGTCAGTAGCATAGTTCACAATCATGCCTGCAGACTCATCAAGGCAGAAAAAGCTGCAATGCTACAGGTAGAAGACACAACACACATTGTTCAAATACTTAGGCTGCTGTGCAGGTCTGTGGTACAAACTATTTAAATTAAGTGTCAATGGGTAGATAAACAAGATCAATTAAAAGATTTCTCAAATGTTGATACAGGTAAAGAAGCACTGAGGAAGTTTTTCATACAAACGTCTTCATATCTAGTCTTGCATAGCCAAACCCATTTCCATAGCACTGTGTCAATGCTGAGGAGAACGGACTGGCTGCACCTCATTACCATTCTGATATTTTCTTAAAACCAATCACAGTCTTCTTGGGTATTGCTAAACACATGGTGAAGGGTTGGTGCCAATTAAATGCACAACTTTGGCTCGGACGCAGTTCCAATTGGTTCTAACTACCGGGCACATCTCTCTAGCAGAGACACAACCTGCTAAAAACTGCACAAGAAGCAGAGCCATCACAACAAATTAGGGCATTAGTGACTTCCATAGTTTCAAGTTAGGAAGCTGCCACAAACGACCCCGAAACAGTGTCTGGAAAACAATTAAAAACTGACCATTGAAGGGAATAAGAGAGACAGAACAGTGAAAGAATAAGAAAATGAAGAGTAGACGTAAATGAAGGAGTAGAGGAGACAAAGTGATCGATCTTAATTAATCGATCCCTCAATGTAAACAGGAGCATCCTAACATCATCCAACACTCTGATGTCTTCACCTCTGTTGTACATATTCAGTCACAATGCTCTTTACTAATCAAGATTAATAGTTAGGACTGAAGAAAACAACCTTGGCAGAAGCAGTGACAGAGGCTGACCAGGGCCAGTTAGAGGAGACGTGGTTGTCTGGAAGAAGAATTTGAAGACTTCATGCAAATAAGTACATCTTATATTTCTTACTCACCAAATGTAAATTGCAGGCATAAACTTTCCAATGGCTGTTGCTGCTATCTCCTCCCCTTCTGTTGTCTAAGTGCTACCATTTTCTGATTCCTACAGGAAACAACAACCACCATATTGGGAAGCAGCAACCTACCACACTAAACATTTTAAGTTTTGTTGAGAATCATCAGCATTTTACACATTAAATCTCCTTTTTAAATACAGTACAGCTTTTTCCACTCTTTTATTTTTTGTTTTACAAATTTTCACTCTAAAATTTCTCTTTTATATTCACAAAGGTTAACTTTTGCACTACTTTATCTTACTTTGTACAGCTTAAATTTTATGCAGTCTGACTCAGTGGATGTAGACTTTGCATATAAATCGGCCATTTCCACTATGACTTCTCACTGTGTTTTCTTTAACATCTGCTATCTGTTTGTTACAGAGCTGCAGATTGTCTTTAAAGTCACAAAACAAAAACAACAGCCTCCTCGCACCAACTAACACACTGAAAATGTACAGTTATCATTAAGTTTGGAGTCGTGCAGTAAAGGCGCCCTGCTAGCTGTTTTTTATTTTGTATGCATTTTCCATTTTCTTGAACGCCTCTCACCTCCCTGCATGCACAAGTTCCACCTCAACAATTCCTCCTGTCACTATTTTGAGTTTTTTTTTTTTTTGCCCCGCCAAAGATGAGAATGTTTGTGTTCTTCTTTGCTCCTGTAGCAGAATAATAAAGAGGTGCAGTCAGATCATCGTACACAACCAGATGACAGGTTTCAACACTGCAGGGATCTTCAAGTTCACTCAGTTTCCCTTGTGTCTCACACATACTGCGAGTTTGATGCTAAACGTGTCTGCTTTTAAAAATAGATGCATTTATGTTTTTAACGATCTTACATGAGTCTTATTCATCAGTTAGTTCATCCACACCATCACAGTTGTCCATACCTGTCGTGTGTATGGTTATCTGTGGTTTCCAGATGATATCCAGCTGACGATCCTCGCGCTGGACGATGGTTTGTTCAGAGACTCCGAGTTTTTCCTCCTCGACAGTTTCCTGCTCGATAATAAACTCCGTCGAACACTCAGCTGAACTCATCGTTACTCCAGCTGCTGAAATATTGATCTGAGAAACGACAACACAACCGTCTCCCAGCTCCGCATCAGTCAAGCTAACGCCGCCGGCTTGTTTTTGTTGTGTGCTTCCGCCGGGTGTCACACCGTGAAGCTCCGGCGGAGGACAACAGTTCACTTCGGTTCCGCGCTGTACAGCGTTTTTACGCCTGTCTTTAAAACGCTTATTCACATCCTAACTGAAATAATAACTCTGTATTTCTTTAAAGAAGAAGAAGAAGAAGAGGAAGAAGAAGAAGAAGAAGAAGAAGAAGAAGAAGAAGAAGAAGAAGAAACTGGATATTAAAGTCGATACATAAAAAAAAAAAAAAACACAAAACAAGTGATGCTGGCTTAGACATGTCATTTATATACTGAGATGTCAGAACTTCCCCTAAACCCAATTTTGTCCTTAATTGCACAGCAGCTGTTGTCTTGAAATGTTTTTGTTATTTTTTTCTTTAAAGAAAAAAAAAAAGTCTTGATTTAACAGCTGTATCTTGTGGCACTGGATGTTTAGGATATAAAAAAAAAGAAAAGAAAAAAAAAGAAATGTTTTATATTTGTCTAATTTCACATTTGTTCATTGTAAAGCATTGTGGAACTTTCTTTTCAATAGATGATACACCAATATCTATCCATTCATTATCTATAACACCGCTTAATCCTCACTAGGGTCACGGGGGGGCTGGAGTCTATCCCAGCTGACTCAGGGTGAAGGCAGGGGACACCCTGGACAGGTCACCAGTCTATCACAGGGCTACACTTAGAGACAGACAACCAAGCACACTCACATTCACACCTACGGACAATTTAGAATCACCAATTAACCTCAACATGTTTTTGAACCTTGTGGGAGGAAGCTGGAGAACCTGGAGAGAACCCACGCTGCACGGGAAGAACATACAAACTCGACGCAGAAAGATCGAAAGAAAAACACAAACCGGCGACCCTCTTGCTGTGAGACAACGGTGCTAACCACCGAGCCACCTTGCAGGCCCATACACCAATATAAGAGATTATTATAATTGTTGTTATTTTTAGGCATACTGTGACACTTGCAACATGTAAATTTGAATTCTTCACTTACTCAAAGAATTGAAACAGTTGAGAATTCCTCCACAATCATTTTCCTGTTACGTAAAAAAGATATGTGTTGGATACCAAGATCACTGAGGATGAAACAGAACAATCTAACAGGACAAAGAACTAAACAATCAGAGAATCTGAGAGACTTAAAAAACAAACCCTGAATGTTCCAAACTGGTTTAATCAGTGAGACTTGTCCAAGTTGCGTTATAAAATACGTGAACACCAAAGTTGTTTCTCCATTTCACAGCCAGAAGATACATTCATAAGTGTCAAAATATACTTACATTAAAAATTTAACCCATGAAAGTTTACCCAGAATGCACTTTTAAAAGTTTTCTCTGGTAAATTATCAGAAAACAGAAACACATCCAGGGTACCAATGATTTTTTCTATGACTCTGTGTCATAGACATGAAACTGCTGCAGTTTTACTGTTCAGACATCCCATAATAATGATGCGCAAAAGTGGTTACTAAAGAATTGTGTTGAACTTAAAGTTTTTCAGCCCTGAAAATATTACATGTCCATCTGCTGCACTTATGAAGTTATGAAGCTCAAAAATACTGGGAAAAAAACACAAATTAAAAAGTGTGAAACTGTGAAGCATGTACTTGGATTCAACTTAAAATATATCAAGAATTAACAGAAATAAAGATAAATCATTTTGAAACCCTGTTGTACTTGGATTGGGCTATCTATCAATACTTTTATGGTATAACTTGTCAGACCTGCTAAATCAGCAATGAAAATAACTTTCCTTGTCATATTTGTGACCAAGTATTTCATATTTTAAAGTTTTCTATACGATTTGTTTTGTATTATTGTGACATGCAGCATTATTTATTTTATTTTATTTATTTATTTATTTTTGTTAATGTGAGCTTAAAGATGGGACTTTTCATGACGGCTTCAATTATTATTCTTGCATACTTCAACTCACCCATAATCAGAAATTATTTGATCTACTTGTCCAACATTGAAGATTCTAAAGTGACAACACAAAGAAAAATAACGAGGAAAAATAATGAGTTTTACCTTTAGTAGTCCCTAAATATTGTTGTTCAAACAGTATGGGAAAACAGCCTCGAATTCTAATGTGTTAAAAATGAGCTCAAAGTTTTTCTCAAAGAGTATTTGATACATTTCAAAGATGTCTTCATAAATGTCCATATCTTATTAAAAAAATTCTGGCAAATCAACAATGGTCGAGCAGAAAATTTAAATGATTTGAGATGAAATTAGTATTCAACTGTGTCGGTGTACTTCTACAGATGACCTGTGGGGGCAGCAACGCACCTCTGCTGCCTCCAGTCTGCCGCAAATCTCGCGAGAAGAAGACAAGCAGCCGCTTCACTCATGTGTGGCTGGAGGACGGTCGTGTTGTCAACGAAATCAACATTTCAGCTGCTGAGGTAGCGATGAGTTCAGTTCGGAATCTGAGAGAGTTGATCAACGAGCGACTAACTGCTGCTGCTGAAGAAATATTCGCAGAGTTTGAAAAAACCATCGTCCAGTACGAGGAAGAGATCGATCGTCAGCGCAGACTGCTGGATAACATCTGGAAACCACAGATACCGTTACACACCATGGGTATGTAGAACTGTGATGGTCTGGGTGAACTGTGTGTCAGGATCAGAGTTTAGAAACATGACATATACCTGGGAGCTAACAAAGACAACACAGTGGGCAGACTAGCATGCTAACGGGGTTAGCTGTCAAAGCTAATGTCAGTGTAGATTCTCAGTCATCCAGGTCGTTGTAATGGGAAGAGCAGTTGGGATTTATTAGTTCTTAAAGGCGTTTCACCTTCGTCTAAGAGTATTCTTTGGTTCTAACTGACTGATGCAGAGTCCCACATTTATAATATCATGGTTAACATTTATTAACAACCCAAGACGGACAAGCCTGGAGGTGTGAATGGTTGTGAAGCTGACAGGTCAGGGATGGCTCAAGCTGTTAATGATGTGAAACTTTCTGGAACGAGCTCTCAAGACTGCATGGAGGTGATAATTGGTGTCGTAAACCTCCTCTTCTGTTTAGAGGTGCCTCTTGCAGTTTAACGTATATGGCTTCCATCGGTCTACTCTGTCCTGAACGTGGACTGTTATCCCTCAGGTGCAGGAGGACTCCAGAGGTCTGTGCGCTGCTCACTGCATTGGACTACATGTCCAGTGTTGCTCAGATTGTGTGTTGGTGTTTTATTCCCAGGATAAACCAGCTTTTGTCTCATAGTGTGGCTTTGTCTGAAGTGCATCACTGTTGTGTTTGGAGGAAATCCTTCAAAGAGACACAAGGGATAGCAATAATGTTTTGCCTGTTTTTCTTTTCCTCTCTGCTGATGTATGCTGATGATATTGAATATTGGTGTGGTGGTAGCGTAAGTCAATACGAAGACTTTCAGAATAATGTAAAAAAAAAAAATTAAAAATGTTGAATTAAGAGAAATGAGCTGTTTTATTCTAACAATGTAAAATAAAAAAAAATATTAGTAGCCAAAAAGGCAACACAATGGTTTTTCACTTTTGCACACTTTAAATTTCAATGGATGTATGAGTGGCATGTTTGCCCTGTAGAGCCCTGCTAATGGATAACACTGGAGTGGATTTGTTGTTCTGATGTGTTCATCGTCACATTAATAACCTTATTTTTGTGTTCCTTTCATTCCAGACCTCCCACAGCAATATGTAGATGCAGAAGGACAGGTTCTCGCTGAGCAGGAGCTCTGTTACCAGGGGAGGATCTCCGGTCTGGACCAGGGGGGACCAGAGATTTCACATGTTAAAGAGGAACAGGAGGACCTGTGCACGAGGCTGGACCAGTACGATGCAGTGCCTCCACAGACTGAAGAACAGGAGGGGCTCTGCAGCAGTACAGACCGGCAGGATCCAGAGCCTCAACAGATTAAGGAGGAACAAGAGGAACTCTGCAATAGTTCAGACCTGGAGGATCCAGAGCATCCACTGATTAAAGAGGAACAGGAGGAATTTTGCAGCAGTCAGGACGAACAGCATGTTGGACTGAAGCAGGAGATTGACATCTTTATGGTGACGCCTACTTATGAGGAAAGTGACCACAGTGGACCAGAACCAAACAGTGAACTGATTTTCTGTCACAACTCTCCTGTAGCTGAGAGCTCAGATCATGAAGGAAACAAGCATGTAGAACCAGGTAGAAATGCAGAGCTGGAGCCAAAGATGAGTGACACTGACACAGGGAAAAAGTCCATAAAGTGTGATGTTTGTGGAAAAACCTTTAAAGATAATTACCAAATGAAAATCCATCACAGAATCCACACAGGTGAGAAGCCATATGCTTGCAACTATTGTGGAAAAACATTTAATCAAATTTATTTTATGAAATTACATGAAAGAGTCCACACAGGTGAGAAGCCATTTTCTTGTGAAACATGTGGGAAAAGTTTTAGTTGTAATGCTCACTTGAAAGTCCACATGAGAATCCACACAGGTGAAAAGCCGTATTCTTGCAAAGCATGTGGGAAAAATTTCAGAAGTAGTGATCAATTGTCTGTCCACATGAGATTCCACACAGATGTGAAGCCATATGAATGCAACACTTGTGGGAAAAGATTCCATCAGATGTCAGCCATGAAAATTCACAAAAAAACTCACACAGGTGAGAAACCGTATTCTTGCAAAATATGCGGGAAAAGTTACACTCAGTGTGGTAGTTTATTGCGCCACATGAGAACTCACACAGGTGAGAAGCCTTACTTGTGCAGCACCTGTGGGGAAACATTTACAGATGCATCAACACTAAACAATCACATAAGAACTCACACAAACGAAAAGCCACATTCTTGTGAAACTTGTGGGAAAAGTTTCAGTTTTAGCTCTCACCTCAAACTTCACATAAGAACCCACACAGGTGAGAAGCCTTACCTCTGTAACACTTGTGGGAAGAGATTTACTGACTTATCAGCATTAAAAAAGCATGTGGCAGTCCATACAGGTGAGAAGCCATATTCTTGTGAAACATGTGGGAAAAGTTTCACTCAAAAGAGTAACTTGACTGTCCACATGAGAACGCACACGGGTGAAAAGCCTTACTCCTGTAACACCTGTGGAGAAAGATTTAGTCTCGCATCAGTGTTAAAAAGTCACATGAGAAAGCACACAGGTGAGAAGCCTTACCTCTGTAACATATGTGGGGCAAGATTCGCTGAGCTATCTGCTCTTAAAAAGCACACAGCAGTCCACACTGGTGTGAAACCGTATTCATGCGAAACCTGTGGGAAAAGTTTCAGTCGAAGTGACAATTTGGCTGTCCACATGAGAACTCACATAGGTGAGAAGTCATAGACAGAAAGTGCAATAACTTTATCTCCTTCTTTGTTGGAAAGATAAATGACATGAGGCAACATAACTAGAATATTTTTACAACATAAAAAATAGGAGGTGTTTCAGTGCTGCAGCTCACCTGGTGGGGTTGAGGTTAAAGCGTGATATGATATAGTTTTATCAATGCAATTCTCTCTTATTGAACAGTTGTATTTTAGAGGTGGGAAGTAACTGAATACACTTACTCAAGTACTAAGCATCATTGTCCTTATAAACCACAGATTACATCTAAATTGCACACAAATTTAATTTTAAATACTTTAAGATTAATTTTCAGATTGTTGTAATTAAAGTCAGCTATTTTTTGTTAATCACATTTCTACTTCACATATTACACTGGCAAATACTAGATTTGAAATGAGATTAGTTGACTGCTATACTTTGCAATGCATTTATGAGAGAAAATGTCTAGTTAAACTGTATTTAAGTGTGACAAGAGTCAAGATAAACCTCGACCAGCAGCCACAAAAAAATGTTTTTAGTTGAAGGTGGAACTAAAACATGTTGCACTGCCTCTGCTGTTGTCTGTGGAATGTTTATCGCTATTGTAAAAGTGAAGGGAGAATTTTCTTTTGGAAATTTGAAATTGAAAATGAATATATTAAATGTGTGCTTGCAATGTTGTACATTGTTTTTAATGCAATCAGTGACGGCTATTTCCATCATTACATCTGTCATGTTCTAATATTTTCTCCAGTACTTTGTGAGGACATTGGATGTAGTTTTTTGTCACAGCAGACCAGAAATACCATTTTGATCCTCTGATTCAAAGTAAGTGCTATTCATATGAATGTTGTTGTATTAATTTAAACATTTGAGTATTTCCAAAAAACACATTGCCTGAGGTCACAGTCCTTAGTGCTTTAGGACAAAAAAGCAAAACTTGTTTTTGGTTTGCTCAAATCTAAAGGTTAAGGGACACTCCTTTGAGGACAACAATGTCCACAGACAGAGAAGACAGATGCACTGAAAGAAGAGTGAAGGAAGCTTCTATGTTAAACTGGTACAGTCATCTTGATCCACCTGACTGCTGTCCCATACTTTCCCGGTGTAGTGAGCGGTAACTGCTGCTTCGGATGGTGACGACATGAGGCGAACGCAGGACTGAAGGTTCAGGTTAGCAACTGCCAGTCGTAAAAATACCTGTAGCATTTTTTTCCCCCATAAAAGAACGTTGGGTGAGCATCAAGAAAAATTTGCCAAAATTATGGCCGGGGAACGCTCGCAAAAGAATTGCAGCGTATGTTACTTGAATGTTTAGTGGTTTGCTGGGATGGCACTGAAGGGTGGGTTTTACTCTGAGTCGCCAGATCTGGATTGCTGGTATAGACCGTCCACTATGCATCTTCTCCCCTTCCGTTTTACAATCACTTCACTCCGGAAAAATAAAACAACAACCTCCAAGCTGCAATCTACAGACTGAAAACTTCAGGCTTTGCAGGAGATTTGGATTGTGCAGTAAGGCAGCCCTGCTCGATGTTTCTTTTTCGGTAAATTGTCTATTTTTAAATTTAAACATTTCAATAAAAAAAATTTATTCATCACTGTCCTTGGCTTAGCGCCACCAAAAATGATTGTGATTGGTTTAAAGAAATGCAAACAAGGTAGAGTATTGTTTTACCTGTTGCAGAATGGTGATGAGGTGCAGTCAGACCATTCTGTGCTGCAGAGACGAGGCCAGAGTTAAAAGTAGAAATTTATCATACTATGCCCCCTGAAGGAATGTGCATCGGTGGGCAAAAAACGGTGAATCACACTTCAATTGAAAACGTTCACACAGAAGGAAGCCTCTTGTCAGCAGGTCATTCACTAAAATCAATGTGCAGCAAAGAACACTGTAAATTAATTAAATCGTTGTAATAAATTGGATTCTACATGAGGATTTAACCGTGCCAATTAAATTCTACAACGACCTGTGGAGGGCAGCAACACGCCGCCGCTGCATCCAGTCTGCTGCAAACTTTATTGAAGACGACGAAGAAGAAGACACCCGGAAGAAGTGAACTGAAAGCGCTAGCAGCGTTAGCTTTACTGATGTGCGGAAGTTTTTAAAAGGCGGTTGTGTTATCGTGTTGCATGTAGATATTCCAGTGGTTGAAGTGACAATGTCTTCGGTTCAGTATCTGAGAGAGTTGATCAGCGAGCGACTAACTGCTGCTGCTGAAGAAATATTCACAGAGTTTGAAAAAACCATCGTTCAGTACGAGGAAGAGATCGATCGTCAGCGCAGACTGCTGGATAACATCTGGAAACCCGAAATAACGGTACACACTATAGGTATGTAAAACTATAATGGTCTGAATTAATAAGATACAGGAGGAACTGACCGAATTAAAAGATCACCGCAGAGTTTAGAAACATGGGCTGTAACTGGGAGCTAGCAAAGAGCACAGACTCACAGCCAACAGGCTAACACGCTATTGTAGCTAACTAACAAAGCTAATACTACGTGAACTGCTGTATGTCACGACGAAAAGCTGCAAAGCTAAGAGAAAACAGGACATGTATTTGTAGTTTCCTTGCTACCATGGCTGTGGTTAGCCTAGCCATCGTGGCCAGTCTGTCTAATCAATAACAGAGAGCTAGAACCATCAATCACTTGCTGTTAGTTTTGTCTGAATCAAAATTGACATTTGAAAGACTGTGCTTTTCCAGAATTAAATGTATAAATGTTTAAAATCCAGCCTATTCTGTCCGATACACAAGTGAGGATCTTCATATCAAAGTTAATGATGTCAACCAGAGTTCAGCACTGCCTATATGCACATGGTGAGAGATGTAAATAGAGGATGTGTTGGGATCACACATGAACTACAGAAAGTGCACATGCGGAGTTGGATATATAAAAGTAATGCTTTCAACTTCAACTAAACCCAGGTAACGGATATAATGTTACTGATTATTAAAGCAAGTTGTGATGTAGAGACAGTTTTTACAAGTATGTAGTAGTATGTTAGAGATAAATTGGCAAGGAAAAATGATGAGTCATTGTTTATTACATTTCCAGCAATGTCTTTGACAAACTAGCAATTTACATCGCTAAACTCCGCACCACCGTCTGCTCAGCTGTGATGCATGGTCTGCTGCATGTGCTGCAGACAATGGAGAGCTGCTCTACTGGACAAACTATGTGAAGGCACCATTTCTAAATTACTTGAAGCATGTTCTTCTGCACCCTGGTGTGTATAAAGGGGAAAAAATGTTTTTGTATCGGACAGCATATACAGATATAAATATATCTGTGACAAGCCAATATTGGCTGACCAGTTCTAACTACCATGCTCTGATGCACCTGCAGAGTTGAACCCTCACCTACAGCAAAGTAAAAATGTCCTGACAGGTTTGATGCTACTCAGGGCTCATGAGAACCACAGCTTTATTCCAACAGATTTGACTGGATATGTACAAACGTATCTGTGTGATATGTAGGAAACTACTCAGTGCTGTTTGCCATTAGATCCTTAGTGATCCTGTGGCATTAGGGGCTAATATGTGCTTGAAGATTCCCAATATTTTAGAGATACTTATATCAGCCTTCCTGAGACTGCTGTGTTTATTAATAAGATTCTAATAGTTTATCCATCCTCTTAGTATGCTGTCATTAATTGAAGTCATGGAAATACTGTTGGTGAACGACAGCAAATTTCACGGGCTGTGATTTCTAGGATCAACTAAAAAAAAAGAAGCTGCTGCCTGGATGTTTTGTACACTGAGCTTTGCTACCAGAGTCAGAACAAATCATTTGTCACATTTCCACTACATGCTCACACTTTAGATTCCAGCTAATGGTTTAAACTAGAATATTTTTGCTCAGATGTTTGTTTTTTCATCATTGCATTAGTCACCTTTTCTTGTGTTCCCTTGTCACCCTAGGCCTCCCACAGCAGCATGTCTGCAAACAGGAGGAGGTTCCTGCTGACCAGCAGCTCTCTAATGAGGAGAGAAACTCCAGTGTGAACCAGGAGGAGCCAGAGCCTTTGCAGATTGAAGAGGAGCAGGAGAAACTCTGCACCAGTCTGGACCAGCAGGACCCAGAACTTCCACAGATTAAAGAGGAACAGGAGGAACTTTGCACCAGCCAAGAGGGAGAACAGCTTATATTAAAGCTGGAGACTGATACGTTTTTAGTGACTCCTACTTACGAAGAAAATGATCAAAGTGAACCGGAACCAAACAGTGACCAGCTTCTCTCTCACAGCTCTTCTACAGCTGAAAGCCCAGATCAGGAAGGAAGCAAGCATTCAGAAAACTCTCCCATGTCAGAGAGTCACTGTCATACTGACACAGGGAAAAAGAAAGTAAAATGTGACGTTTGTGGAAAAGCCTTTAAGAAGAACTGTGAAATGAAGAGACATTACAGAATCCACACAGGTGAGAAGCCATATATTTGCAGCACCTGTGGGAAAAGATTCAGTGAGGTATCATCATTTAAATACCACAAAAGAATCCACACGGGTGAGAAACCGTATTCTTGTGAAATGTGTGGCAAAAGTTTCAGAAGTACTGATAACCTGTTGGTCCACATGAGAACTCACACAGGTGAGAAGCCATATTCTTGTCAAACATGTGGGAAAAATTTCAGCCGAAGTGGTCATTTGTTGGGCCACATGAGAACTCACACAGGTGAAAAGCGGTATTCTTGTGAAGCGTGTGGTAAACGTTTCAGTCAAAGTTGTAATTTGTTGCGCCACATGAGAACTCACACAGGTGAGAAGCCGTATTCATGTGAAAACTGTTGGAAAAATTTCGCTCAGCGTGGCCAATTGTTGCGTCACATAAGAACTCACACAGGTGAGAAGCCTTACCCTGAAACACCTGTGGAGAAAGATTTAAATATGCATCAGCACTGAAAAGCGACACAAGTACTCAAACAGGTGAGAAGTTGTAGTCCTGAAACATCTGTGGAACCAAGCTTGAAAAACATGTAAGAATTCATTCAGGTTAAAAGTATTCATTTCAGATTAAGAGCGCCTACAGATTGTGTTTCAGCAACGATGGGAGTTGATTGCAATGCACACTGTAGGAGATGGTCTAATGAAACCTGGTTTCTATCTGTGCCAGATTGTCCAATCAATTTGAAGCTGTCAAACTGTCCAGTGAACACATGGTGACTCTTACAGAAGCACAATGCATTTGCAAAAGGAAGAGAACTGGAGACCTCACTATTAATTCCATGTTGGTTATCAATGTGTACCAAACTTGAGAGGACAGGGAAACTGGTGCTACCTGATTAAAAGTGATGGAGTCGAGCTCAATCTTTGGAAAATATCATGTTAAGTTCATGTGTGTACATTAGGTGCGGTCCTGTTCATTTTGTTAAAATCTGATGTTTTTCTGTGGTGGTTCTTTGCAAACTTTTTTTTTTTATAAATAAAGATATAAAATCAGTTTCTGTTTTGTATCAGATGCAGCTTTTTATAGGATGAATCAATTTAAAAATTCAACATGCATGAATTTATGGCTGTTGTTTAGTTGTTAACTGCATTAGCTTCTCTTCAGGACAGTCCAAGGTTGGAGGAAATATGGTTGCAATCATTATTTGATGGATGTACTGACCTGCGTTATGATGTGTGCAAACTCACAATCAAAGCACAGAACTGTTTTACTTCTTCACAGTGATAATTTGAAGAAAATCTATCTGCAGAGCCATCACATAATCAGATGATTCTGTCATGAAACTATTTAATATTGTCACACAGACAAACCACATCTGATCCCACTTTTCTATACAGGTTGTTTTTTTGTTGGAAAACCAAAGCAGTCATCTTCCTGGAACATTAAGAAGACATTCAAACACTGTGGCAACTTTAGAAAATGGAACACAGATAAAATGATTTAGTCTCAAACGTGAACAAACAGGTAATTTTTTTAATTTTCTAATGGACAAACAGAGAAATCTGTCAGTGACGACAAAATACGAAAACGAGTGAAGGAAGTGATTTTATTGTTGGGGTTGAAAATTCATCACACATGCAAACAGCAATGTCGAAGCCGTGTATCATCAATATTTTATTAGCAAACCAGAGAGAAGTTAACAAAAAAAATTAACTGAAGAAACTGAACAATCTGTGTTTCTGTACAGGTCCAAATATACTACAATATATACTATTATACAACTGGATTACAGTTCATGTCATTAGTACAGCAGCCACAAAGAAAAAACTTCAAGTGTGTTACAGCAGTGTCGTCTGATCTGAACAAACTTTTCTTCCTTCTGATTCGTCCAGCCGACCGGTTTCCTCTCTGACTGACTGACTGATGATCAGGTTCAGTTAATATGAGTATGCTACGCTAACGTTCCCTCTTTTTTTTTCCTCAAACAAAGTGCTAAGTCTTACATTTGTTCACCTCAATGGCAAATTTAACCTCAGAGCTGAAAGATACAATTAGGATTCACAGTTTGAAATTGAGATTTTTGCCCAAACCAGAAAACAAAATGTCAAACTGAGATTTTTCAGGTCAAATATGAAGAGCTCAGTTAAATAAAATATAAAAAAAACCAGCTAGGCAAAGGTAAAACAAGGTAAAACAGACAGATAAAATAATCGAAATGTATAAAATTCACAATTTTTAAGGCCTAATGATGAAGAGTTTGTCCAACAGGATCATTTGTTGTCATTTCAAGAGCAACATGGAGATGTGAAGAAACAATTTGTTGGCAACAAAAAGTGTAAACTGACTTTTGTCTTTGTCATTTTAAAGCAAGAGTTTGACTGTTTGGGGAATATGTTTGCTTATTTAGATGAGAAGATTGAAACACTCACAGGTCTGCCACAATCACATGGTGGTTTCACACTGCAGATTAAGCAAATTAGATGTAACCTGTCAATCAGGGAGCCCTACAGTTGTAAAAAGTAGGATTTACTGAGCCAGTTTCCAGTCTTTATGCTAAGTTAGGCTGGACAGCTGCTCATATTTACCACACAGACATGAGAGTGATCTCAATCTGACTAACTGAACAAGATAAAGAAGCATTTTTTTCCCCCAAAATGTGAGAAAAAAAAGAACACAAGAAAACATGTCGAAAACAACTGCAGATTTCATTACAAGCATCTAATCACAACTTGAGAAACATTCGGGGACTGGGGGCAGAAATTATCCAGTGGATTTCCGCTAAACTCAGAAGCAGCATCGAATGGTTTGGCCCTGTGGTCACCTTCCTGAAATCTGGGATTATTAGGTTTGGTGACTCAAGTAGAAGGACAAGACTGTTCATATACTTGTAGCCACATAGTGTTGTTTGTACCTGCAGGTTGTAACGTCTCTGAGGACATTTCTTTCAAACATGCATGGGTTGTGTTTAAAAATCTGCTGCTTATCTGCATTTACGCCTATGTTGTTCTGACAAAAACAAATATATGCGTCAACATTAAACATAAAGCCCCTAAAAACTGTGATTAGATGCTTCTAAAGACGTCTTGTTGATTGTCTTTTCTTTCTACAGCTGCAGAAGTCAAGCAGTGAGTCTGTAAATCAACACAAAGGTATGATTCTCGCGTGTAGTATTTCTATATTTAGATTTGGAAGTTCAGTAAAATCTTTTGCATAGGATCATAGCACAAAGGCCTGTGGAGGAGTTTTCTACACCAAACATTAGATCCACAAGCTGCTTTTAAATTGGACTTAAAAATTTAACCTGGTTTATCTTTGGCCACATTTTGAGTTTTGAAGAAGCTGTTGAGCCCAAAAGAAAGCAAAGGTACATTAGTTCTGTTGAACTGAAGCAGTATTCGACCACTGCTTAGGAGCACAGCGAAGAAAACCTCATAAGAAGGTTTTTTTTTTGTTTTTTATACACTTAAGCCCCATTCAGATGGGATGGTGATGATAAAATACAGGAGGAAAAAAAAACATTAAAATAAACAGATGGGATTGAAATTTAAAGAAAAACAAGGTGGGTTTAGTTGTGTCTTCCACTGGGGAGGAGGTGACAGATTACTCACATGGCAGGTAACATTAAAACCTCCACCTCTCTGGAGACAGAAATCCCATCTAAACAGGGCTTTTAGGTTGTTTCTACTGGTCACAACAGAAACAATCACAAGTAAATGCTGTGCTGTTGATGACTTACGAAACTCTTTGCACTTTGATAGTTTTTTCTTTAACAACCCAACCTGGTTACACACATACGTTTTGTCATTTTTTGATGCAAAGCACCTCCTGACTGGAACAGACTTATGACTTGCTTAGAAATTCACTTTTAAGAGTTTCTCCACAAGGGGAGCTGTTTCCCGACTCTCTGACCTGAACGCCTGCAGCACCAACCTGCAACACCGGTGTGTTCCCTTTAGCGAGAGAGGAGCCTATCTTTTTTTAAATCACAGATCTGTCAGAGCGATCGGGGTTTGTTGTGTTATTAACTGGTAACTATGCCACAGAAAAAGAGCTGGAGCGTGATTAGAGTTGTGGTGGGCCAACAGACTTGACTATGATGGCATCGCAGAATGTGCACAACTTTAAACCCTAGTACAACTTAAACCGGGGAATTCTAGAAGATTTTACTCCTGTACAGTTGCCAGAAATGGTAAATTAGCTACAGAGACCAAAACTTGTTTTTTTGAATGAGGCTATGAACACATGTATTCCTTCTGTGAAGTTGGATGTTTTATCATGGGTGTGTACGGTGACTGACTCGATTTTGGAGCCTCAGGTGTACATTCAAGGAACTGCAGGTTTTGGCACTTTATTCTTCAGCCCTGCAAGTTGCTGCCTTGCTTGGCATAAAGACTGCTTTTTTAATGGCGTGCATGCTCCACCTAGTCAGAGTACAGCAGGTGTGGTGTGGTAATGGTGCAGACCTGCATTTCCAGCTTCACGGCTCAGTGCGTTCTCTTTCAGAATTTCTTGAAAGGTGATAAAAGAGTTGCTTTTCTCAGTATTTAATAAGATAAATGTCTTTTTTGTTTTTTGGTTTTAAGATAACTTCGTTGGCAAAAACTTCCGCTTTGCTGTGACTGTGTTTTAGTAGCTGTTACCACATACTGTAAACCAACGATGGATGCAGCCTCCGGGCCTGAAAAGTGAATCCTGCGCTGAAATGCCTTAATCCTCTGAACCCAAAGCAGCTTCTGGGTGTTTTTTCTCTCGTCACATTTTCACTCGCTGTGGGCTCATTTTTCACTACAATAAGAAGTCCTGTACTTCAATGGAAACAACACAGCCAAGAAGAAGGCCAGGGAGTTTTTAGTTTGTTTTTCAAAACCTAGAATCAACATGTACAATTTTTTTCCCAGTGCCCACAAGTGTCACCAACAGTGGATAGCAAAATAGTGGCTTTAGGAAATATAGATATTTATACTTACATTTTTACTTTGTTTCCACTAGTCTCCGCTGTGCTCTGTGACTATACAGCCTGCAGCTCAGCTAAAAACTTTAAATTGTGGCTGTTAGTTGCAGTTGAGTCAGTCGTGACTTCCCAGCTGTGACGAGAAGCACAGAATTCTTAGTTTGTTTGTTTTTTACAGGATCTGGTGCACTTTATTTATGGCAACTTTTAAAATGTGAATACATTGTAAATTCTATGATTTTAAACTTTGCTAATGAAACTGTACCTCATAAAATGTTGACTCAAAAGTGTTAGAAGGCTGAAAAATCTTTCTTTTAAATTTCTGAATTATACAAATAGTATAATTTGGGCATTTTTTTTTAAAGATAACAAGCCTTTTGACCCCGCCGGCGGGAGTTGGGGTTCAGAGGTTTAAGTAGTAAATACAACTTCTATTCAGAAGCTTAAAATGTAATATATAAAAACCTCACACACAAACCCTTAAAACACAGCTATAAAAGAGAAAAAAAATGCAGCTGGATCACTCTTTAATTTTTAATCCTCAAAAATTGCATTTACTACCTCTCCGGGGTGCAGGTTGGTCTGAAGCGTCAAATCCATGACACTGTTTTCATCTGTAACATTGAACTTGAAGTGGTGACTGTTAGAGGGGCAGAATATTACATCTCAGGTCAAGAAGGAGTCAGACAATCAAGCAAACACAGATCCAGAGTTCTCTCTGCGCTCCTCAGACAGACAAACAGACGGTGGAAAAGCAGATTTCATTGACGAAGGCGTTGATGCGTACGGAGGCCGGTGCACATTTCAGAGCGTGCACTTTGACGGAAGCATGGTTGCAGACCGCTACGCTGCCGGCGGCCAGCAGATCTCCTCCTGGTGGCCGATTAAGACTCAGAGGATTCTTCTATCTACAGGAATGCGTCTCACACAGGAATCTGACCGGTTTGTCCTCCCCGGATGTCGGTGCTTGTTAATAGCGAGAGGATTACATGTCTGCAGGTGGGAATCAAGGAGCTAAAGATACAATCCTGTCACCGCACAGATGACTGCGATATACTGCAAGACAGTCGTTTACAATACTTCATCAACTGAAGAGAAAAACTTATTCCAACGAGGCAAAGTAACTTATTTAAAAGCCGGAACCAATCCTTTACTGTTTTGACTACTTATGGAGTTGCGTCGACAGCTGAGATGAGGGTGGGTAGCAAAGTGCATACAGTGTAAACACACACACACAGCCACAGCTTCAGTATTGATCTGTGAGTATTATTGATGTATCGCAGACAGTGTGTTGCAGTATATCACCTTACTGATTATTGTCCCACCTGGAGTCTGCAGTGGAGAGGACGGTCGACCCGCTCTTTAGTCATGCAGTAAAGACAACGCAACACGATGAAGACCAAAGCTTTAGGATCCGACCTGAGGCGTTATGACCCACAGATGGCGGCCAGGCGGGGCGGGGGCGGGGTGGTGCTGGGGCTCAGGACTGATCAGGAGTGATCCATGGGTTCAGTGGTGTTGCTCTGCCCGGCATCCTGGCTATCCATCTCCTCTGGTTCTTCGACCTTCTCCTCTGGTTTGCTGGCTGCTGTCGCGACCGCTGCAGCTACAGGTTCAGCTGTAGTCGCTGGCTGGCTCGTGGCCTTCTTAGTGCCACCTGTCCGGTCCTGGCTGGCCCCGCCCCCTGTGGCAGTAGTGCTCTGTTGCTCTCTCAGGTGGCGCTCCATGGAGGCCTGGATGGACGAGACCATTTCCTGCAGCTTCCTCCGCTGCTGCTCCATCAGGCTGGGGTCCAGGCCGCGACCATCCTTCATAGTTACGAAACCCGGAGCCATGCGGACCAGCTCCCTAGTGGCGTCCTCGGGGATGTCCGACAGGTCTGGGGGTCCTCGGGAAACGCTGGCGCTCAGGTCCACGCCGCTGCTGTGCTGGCGTGTGATAGGCCGGTGTTCGGGAGGGGAGGAGCCTCCTGCGCTGCCCAGAGAGTGGCCTTTACCCTGGAAGGCAGTGACACTCTGCAGCTGCTCCTTCTTGCGGACAACGCCACCGCTGCCCAGTCGCAGCACGCCGTGGGACGGACTCCCCTCTCTGCTGCCCCTGGATGCCGCCTCCGAGCGCAGCTGGACGAGCGCCTCCTTTACCAGCTCCTCCACTTCAGGGCCGACGGGGAAGTGACCGGCTGCGTCCACACAGAGCTCCAGACGCTCCTCTGCTGCGTTGTAAACGAAGGTTTTCCCTGCCAGGTGAGGCAGCGTGCAGTGCTTCCCATCCATCAGGCCTGAAAGAGAAGATGACCACAGACTGTTTAGGACATCAGCACATAGATTCATTAAAACCATTGTTCGAGCAGCTCTCCCTTTCTAGAAGGAGAAGAATTAATACAAAAATCTTCACTGATAGTGCTGTTCTCACCTCTTCTTCTGCTATTGTCTAATGGACAATTAGCGCCACCTGCTGTTCATATGCTTCAGTGGTAGTGGATGAATGGAAACAAGCCTTCACTCAAATTTTTTGGATGATTTTCTGGAAAATCCATTGCTGCATTTTGGCAACTTTGTGATGATAGTAAGAAATACGAATAAAACCTACTGTTGTCTTGTGTAAAGTAAATAAATAAATCATTTTCACAATTTTTATTAGCATTTATGATTATAAATTATGCTCTGCTTGCTTTGGCAGCAGAAACAGTCGGTCACTACTTGTTATGTGCATCACGTATTTGTACAAGAAAACAAACAAAAAAAATCCTCAGTTTTTAATTAAAGACAGGCTATTTAATAACCGTCTCACTTTTTATCAGCCTCGTCTAACTTTATAAATTAGATTTTTTTTCTGGGGTTTCTAGACACATAAATCTATTCCCTCCTGTTTTTGTCATTATAATCACATTACACTAATGACGTTGCATATAATCAACAAGTCTTTAAACTAAGATGAACCCGGACGTAGTCGTAGGTAAACACACAGTTAGCAAAACTATCTTCATGATATCCCTTTTTCAGGGTGGCTTATGTAAACCTAAAAGAGCCCGACTAAGCTGAATTCAGGGTTACGAAGTTCACTGTGACACTCCTGGTCAGTGGTCAGATGTCTGTCCTGTACCTACACAGTATTAATGATACAAGAGGCTGCTTCATTAAGAGTTTTGTTTTTACAGGGTCTGCAGAGAACGCAGTGTCAAAACAGATGTCTCGAGGCTACTTAGCATCAGTATATTTGAAGTTGTAATTATTTTTGAATCTAAGCATCTTTAATTATCTTTACTTTGCTGCCAGAGCAGTGTGTTTTTTCTGTCGGAAGTCTTTTGCATGTTTTAAAGGGAGATGAGACTCCATATTTGATTCTTATTGAGTAAAACAACAAACGACAAGGAACTGATCACACTAATAAGCCCTTGACGTATCTTATTTCTTTGTTGTACAAAACCTATTAAAAACACATAGGAAAGTAACATATTTCTGTCAGGGCTGCAGCTAACAATTAGTTTCACTCTGGTTTAGTCTGTGGATGATTAACTGATTAACTGGTTGGCCTCTAAAATGTCAGAAAATGGTGAAAAATGTGGATCAGTGTTTCCCAAAGCCCAAGATGGCCACAACCCAAATATCACTATTTCGTTCACTGTCATAGAAAAAGAAAGAAACGACATTCACTTTCACATTTAAGAAGCTGCAAAAAAAAAACAAAAAAAAACTTTGTTCTTCAAAAATTACTGAAAGCATTTATCTAAATGGCTTGGAATTTTTTGATTAATTGTTGCGACTCAAGGTGGCTCAGTGGTTAGCACCGTTGCCTTGCAGCAAGAAAGTCACCGGTTTGCCCCCACCGGGATCTTTCTGCGTGGAGTTTGCATGTTCTCCCCGTGTAGCGTGGGTTCTCTCTGGGTTTTCCGGCTTCCTCCCACACAAACACATGTCCAAAAACATGTTGAGATTAATTGGTGATTCTAAATTGTCCGTAGGTGTGAATGTGAGTGTGCTTGGTTGTCTGTCTCTAAGTGTAGCCCTGTGATAGACTGGTGACCTGTCCAGGGTGTCCCCTGCCTTCACCCTAAGTCAGCTGGGATAGACTCCAGCCCCCCGTGACTCTAGTGAGGATTAAGCGGTATATAGATAATGGATGGATGGATGTTGCAGCTCTACTTTCTAACATCTCAAAAGATTAAAAACAGCCATCACTTTCTCCAATTACTGAGGGAATTTGGATGACACATTTATTTACTGATTCTAAATTCAGTGTTGGACACACAACCAATATTTGTTAGTTGGATCAATACATTGTTGTTTTGGGTCTTTTCATGATATTTGCTGAATCACTGTGGGCTCTTTTTTTTTTTTATCACAATGTAAAGTCCTGCACTTTTATGAAAACAGTACAACCATGAAGAAGGGGAGAACACTGAAAAATGCATTCAGTGCAGTATGACACAATTAGAGTGCCATAAATCACAATATAGAAAAAAAACCAATTAGTTTCTTTTCTTTCTTTCTTTCTTTCTTTCTTTCTTTTTTTTTACAAAAATTGAGAAAACCTCCAATCCACATGTACATGGGTTACTAATACGAGAAAAATAGTGGCTGTCACAATGTGGAACATCTGATGATTCTTTCTCTTTTTACGGATTCTTGCTGATAAATGGTGTCATTCTGCCAACTTTTAGAGATAATGTGCTTTCCAAACCTGCTGGTTAGTACTAAGGTTTAGAAAACTACGTTTACATGTGTTTTACATTCATATAAGAAAGATGAGTATAACCTGATGGGTGTAAGATTAAATAGCCAGTAAGGTATGCTGAGCCTAAAGCCAGATATGGCAGAATAGTGGCTTTCTTTTAACCTGCTAGATCACCATGGTAACAGATGCTGCACAGCTGCAGAATTTAAATTGGCTATAAGCGCCACTTTTTTACCAGCTGTTCTCCTCATCAGTTTCTCTGGAAGCGATAAAGATTCTCAGCTGAGGTTTTATCCACAACCCTAACCCTAACCTGTTGAGCTGTACGTTAGTAATCCCACTGAACAAAGGTGTGCAGTTACAGCAGGTAAACTGCATGTATTGCAACAGGAAACTACATGCACTCAGCTGGGGATGCAGAAAATGCAATAATCTGTTTTTATGTTGGGTCCTGATTTGCTGCCCAGCTTGTTTTACGCTGCTGGTCCTGCAGCTAATAGAACACAGATTAGAACATTTGAGAAAAAATTGCAAATATTCAGTAATTACCAATAATTTAAACTTTGATTTGGCAAGAAACTAAAGTGACTTCCATGTCTCCTGCGTTATGGAACAGTGTCCGACCTAAATGTTGATGTCTAAATTAACATAGTTTAAAGTTTCAGAGTTCTAATGTGCAGCTGTAAGTTGGAAGTAAGCAGCTGCATTGAGAATCACTGAGCGGGAATTTAAATATATTAATTTATAGCAAAAAAAAGTTTTCTTCCAGTATTCCTTTCTCTTGGCTTTTTATTAAAATATTTTTTACATTTTATTGACAGCTCTCGATTATAACAGGTAGGTCATATTGATTAAAGTAGGCAACATGCAATCAGCTCATTTTGTGTGAGAGAAGAGTCAAATGATGCATCTAACGCCCCTTTTAATGTGAGCTCACTCAGAGCCTCATGAACTAAACCTGGTTAACAAAGAAAGCCATGATATCCGTTATCTGTGATAGGAGTTTTAGGTTTTGTAGAGCCGGCGAACACATAGAAGCCTGGCTATGTCTAACCTGCTCTGTAGTCCCCCCCTGTCACAAGTCCCGATAAAAACAAACTCACCCATGTCTTTCTTGACGATGTTGTAGAAGACGCCACCCTGTTGGAATAAGTGCGGAAGCTTCTTTGCATACGACCAAACATCTTCACCTGGAAAAAAGACAAACATTTTACAGGTTATAAAGGAAGCAGTGGTGCTTAATTTTACTACAATTTTTTAGTTAACAAACCACTAGTTGATATATCTTTTTGTAATTACAGTCTATGTGAAATGAGGCCTGTTTTTTGTAGAAATAGCTGCACGATTTAAATACTTCTAAGAATGTACATTAAGTTGTTGCTGTTAAGTGGCCTGGGTGATGCAGCGGCTTTGAGTCCAACACGTGTACCACTGAAGTATAAATATATCTACCTATTTAACACATCACAACAATAACATGTGTCTGTGTCAGAGTGATAAGATGCAGCTTTAATAACACGTTACCACTGTGTAACATCAGACTGGCACACAGCATTAAAATAAACTCCTGACACAGTTAAATAAACAACTTCTGTGCCTCCTTCTTGCCGTGTTTTTCCCCTAGAGATCTGTGGTTTATAAGACTGATTTTAACCCTGACAAACCTAAAGCCCACTGGCAGGTTCGAAAAGCCTGTAAGCTTTTAAAAAGAAAATCACAAAACTCATACCATTTATTAGCCAGAAACTATACGATGGGTCTTGAGATGATGTATGACGAGCAGTTTTGTCAGAAATGTTAAATGAATCTAAATCTTTATCAAAACCCGAATATTCTTTATGCTTCATTGAACAATACAAAGCATTTACACAAGATTCTGTAAATATCTAAACATTCTGCACTCCTCTGCGCAACTGTGAAGCCACGACTGACTCAGCTGTAACCAAAAGTCATGTTACAAAAAAAAAATCTGAGAGTTTTCAGGTCAATTGCAGAAGTGTTTACAGAGAGGAGACAACAGGAGAGGAAAAAAAAACACACAAACTGGATGAATAAAATGAATGCAGCATGGCTCAAAAACAGTATATGGAGGCTCAAGTTGTTGGAAGATACATTCAAGAAGATACGTACAAGAGTTTGTAGAGGCTGTAAAAAACATTAATGGTAAGATATCTGTAGTATTGGTGACACCTGTAGGCACTTGGAAAATGGTATATATGTTCCAGGTTTTTAAATGTTTGTAAAAATAAATAAATAAATACAATTGTGTGTGATTTATAGCATTCTCAGTGTGTGATATTGCACATAAGACATCTCTGAATTTTCTCTACTTCTAGCCATAGTTGTGCTGTTTCCATGGAGGTGCATGACTTTTCCACAGGGTTAATTTAAAATGTTTAAAATATCACATTAGTACTGGAAAAACATCACATCGGTGCTCACTGATGGGATGAGCCAACTTTATGTTCATGTGCATGACTGTGCATTTTCTTTCTTTCTTTTTTTCCCCTTTCTTCACATACTTAAAAATTACATTTAACGTCAGGGTAAATTCAACGCAGGTACTACACATTTAAATGCTTAGTGATGCATCTGCTGACCGTCAGCTGTGTGAACTATCTGTGTGCAGACGCTGGCTGATGAGCGGATGTTTTGTTTTTTCTTGGACAGTAGGATTATCGAACGTGAGCCCTGAGCTAACGGGAAGTGCAGCGTCAGGCCGGCCGAGCGTTCAGAGTGCAGATGAAACCTTCCTGAATATCGACAGACGCTGTGTGTCACGCTGCCTGTTGGCCGGCTGATCTGTTTATCTGAACGCAGCCGCAACCTTTGACCCTGTTGGCAGGTGAGACGGGGCGGGACGGAGATGCCTTAGTCAGCACAATTACAGCACACATGCAGGCAGGCAGACATACACACACACACATGAACGCAGACAAACACACACAAACACACACAAACACACACACACACGAACGCAGACACACACACACACACACACACACACACACACACGAACGCAGACACACACACACACACACACAGTCTTTCTGGTAGTGTTCATGGCAGTTGATCAGAACCCTGGGAGCTCTATCAGCTGCTGAGTTGATACCTGCCGCCCGATATTTACCTGCGCACTGTGGCCAATCAGAAATCAGCGTGCATGTATGCTGCACACCTGGACAGGTGTACGTGAACAGAGGTTTTCTATTTTCCACTCGCAACCAGAAATAAAAATAAAACACAGTACAGCTCACTGTGCAGCAGATTCTGCTGTTCTGCTGCATTACCCCTCTGAACCCTTAAGTCCACTGGCAGGTTTGAAATGCATCTTATCTTTAAAGCAACCAAAAAATTAAAATCACAAAAAATGACATCCGGTAATTGTTAAGTCGGGAAATGAACTAAATCTAAGCCTTCTCAGAAAATAAGCTTTTCGACCAGATACTGAAAAACAACAAAAAAATGTGCTGCACACCAGCACAACTGAGAAGCCATGACTGGCTCAGCTCAGCAAAAAATTCAGAGAGTTTGCAAGTGAATTGCAGGCAGTGTTTATACAGAGCAAAGAGGAGACGACAAGAGCGACTGAGAGGAAAATGAAACATACCAGATCAATGAAATAAATGCAGCATGGCTTAAAAACGATAGGCAGAGGAGCAACTTGTTGAAGATACATTCAGCATGGTGAAACATGTTTCTGGAAGTGGCATGCAGAGTAGTGGGGGAAAAAGTCAAGAGTTTGTAGAGGTTGTAAAACCGTACACGTTGTTAAACATCTATAGCATATGAGGATAATTTATTCCAGTAATGGTAACACATACGGGGCACACAAATTCAACTCTTGCTGAGTCTTTTTTGCCGTGATTTATGACATTCTAACAAAGTCAAACTGCACAATAGATTTAGTGAGTTGTCTCTACTTCTCGCCATGTTACGCTGTTTCAAAAAGGGTGCTGGACTTTATGTTGTAGTGAAAAATGAGACTGTGGTAAGTAAAAAAAAATGTAACAGAACCAAAAACACCCAGAAAACTGCATGGGGTTCAGAGGGTTACACAAGAGCAGCATGAGAGCATGCAAAGTGAGAGGAAAGATACTAAAGGAAGCAAACAGATTCAATCCAGGTGGGAAAACAGATTAAGACACTCTGCGATTCATTTAAATATCTGACTCTAGAGCCAAAACAACACAAAGACCAAAATATTACTCCTTAACAACACATTTTAACTTGTAAATGAAAAAGCAGACCATCCTTACATGACCTTTATATTCACCTATTAACTGCCTTTATGACATTAATGATCAGGTTAACTGAAGATGTTTCCTGAAAAAATTCTGCTTCATTTACGACACTCAAGTCATTTTGAAAATCAATAAATCAAAATAAATTAATCTAAACTGCTGTTTACCACGTCTACACATGAAATTTCAACTGCATATTTTTTCTGGCTGCTTGAAAACTTTAGAAATAGCTCATATGTTGCACAGGTATATTCATATTAAGTCACATAGTGCTAGAACCTTTTTTCAGACGAAACTAAATTGTGGGTGTCTCAAATAAGAGGTTTCCTACAGCAACAATTTAAAGACACTCAGTCTCTTAAGTCAGATATTCACAATATTTTTAAAAATCTCTCAGTCAAAACTCGAACCGAATCCAAACGGCAGTTGGATTTGACATAAATTAACATCCTGACTAGTTGCAGAACACTAATCTGTGCTGTATATCTGAGCTGCTGCTGAAATATCTGAACAGCAGACCTATTTGATAACTGTCAATTTATCAAGAAACAATACCAAATATTAGTTAATGTGTTAACTTTTTAAATATTGCAGCCAATATTTTCTGCTTTTCTGCTCCATAGTAACGGCACAAGTCATTTTGAGTGCATTGCTTCAACTCGTTCACTTGTTAGTTGCAAAACAATCAACAGAACGATCAATAACAAGAGTGATCATTAGTAACAGACTTAGCCCAGCTGATAAAGTGACTTGCCTCCCATTACCTGAAAATCTCTGCATTAATGTCTGCCCTAAGAATTAAACTCTGTGTTTTTCTATCAGAAGTTGTATGTTGTATTGGAAGAGGCGGGAGACCTCAGGGGAGGCGGCCTACATGTCAAACTCATGTATTCTTACCCATCAAAGTTGCTAGGAGACAGAGGGAGGACATCTCAAGGTCGATGCTGTCCTGGAGTTCCCGGCTGCTCATCCTGCTGGACGCCACGGCATCCTCGCTCTTCACCGAGTGCAGGCCGGAATGCGAGCTGGAGGCTCGGGGTATGGAGGACGCGGGACTCTTGTCCTCGGGGCCCCTAAGTATCTCCACCGTCACCCTGTCGCCGTGCTGCAGTGCCACCGGCTCGTTCTCCTCACCGTCCTTCGGGGGGATCAGTTCTTTGGGAGGGAAGCCGTAGCGAATGCACTGCTGCGCTGGTGGCACACCAAACTGGTTGGTGATGCTCCTCTGCAGCTCTGAAAAGGTGGTGTGGGCCTGCAGGTTCAGCATGGCCTGCCTGCCGTCACTGGTGGTGACACGGATCTTCTTCTCCTTATTCGATGAAGATGGGGAGGAGGATTTGGTGGGTGTGGCTGGAGCTGAGGAGGAGGAGGTTTCTGGAGATCCACCAGGGGAAGATGTCCGGCCATGGCCTTTCTGCTCCTGTTTCAGTTTGTCAGTCCGTCGCTTCTGAGTGACGAAGGCCTGCTCGCTGATGCTCTGCTGGATGCTGCGCTCCGCCCGGCTCATAGTCAGCTCCTCTTTGTGAAGTGTCTTTGCTTTCTGACCTGTCAGGATGATCTTAGTGGGAGGCTGGGGATCTGCCACCTGCTGAATCTCTGTGGTGTCGGTGAGACGCTGCACGTGAGCCCCGTCGATGGACACTGGGTTGTATTCATCCGGGTTCTTCTTGGCGGTGTGATGCAGGATGGTGTTCACCACTTTCTGCACCAGGATCTCGCTGCCAAACTCCCCTGGGAAGTGCTTAGTGACCAGCTTCATAGCCACATCATACACATTGCTGTTCAGTGCCGAGTCAGTCTCATACTGGAACCAGTACACTGTCTCCCGCACCACCCGACCCCCCCACTCCAGCGTAATGGGGAAGGCCTCAGGCAGGTTGTCATACTCCTTCCCTTCCCAGTAATGCTTGAAGCCACACCCACACTTCCCACCCTGAGAGCGTGTGTTTGTTCTGTCCCCGTCAAGGTAAACCACCGACCCGTTTCCCCGGATGTGGCGGACTGATGTGCCATGACACCAGTTGCAGGTGTTGAGGGAGCTCAGTTTGTAATCTGGGACCAGGACGTCTCTCTGAGTGTCATATGAGCAGACCACATTGTTGAGGGGGAAGCTGTAGTTCTTGTCTGGCCGCAGTTGGCCGTGTGTGGATTTGGCTAAGTTGTAGAGCTTTCCACCAGGAACCAGCCACTCTGGAGGGACGTGGAGCTCAGAGAGGGCGCCGCAAATCAGGCAGCGGTGCAGCCGGTTCTCCATCACTGACTTCTTAGCTGCCTCCGTCACCTCCTCGGGCTGGATGCCGATCACACCGGTCCGTCTGTAGACATACTGGTGCACATCTGCCACCAGCGATGGGTGGATGCTGTGCTTCTCCATGAAAACCTCTTCCATGGCGTTGACCAGCCTCATCAGATATTTATCCTGCAAGCTTCGGTCGCCGCCAATCACACAGCTCCCGTCTGACTCGAGCTTGATGTACTTCCTGATGAGCTCCTGAGGGACACCCCAGGCCTTTGGCAGCAAGCGGGCCGGCAGCTTGGGCAGCACCGTGTTCTTGATTCCTACCAGGGGGATGTAGTGGTTCCTGCCGGAGCTGCTCCAAGCAATGCAGATGGGTTTGTTGAGCTTCCCATCTTTCCCCCTGCACTGCTCCTCAGCCACCAGGCCAGGCAGGAAGGTGGCTGAATAGTCTCCAGAACTCCTCATCCCACTCAGGGAGTCCAGCAGGATTATGGGTCGGTGGAGGACGTTGGCTAAGCCGAATATGTGGATGTTGCGCAGTCCGAGCGGCACCCCTTCAGGTGGGATAAACAGGGGGTCGCACTCATTAATGATGTCCTCCCACTCTGCAGCATCAATAAAGTCCTGAAAGAGGGCCTTGTAGCGGTCCAAGTTCTGCTTGAAGTTCTGTTTCAGGTTCTCTCTTAGGGCATGCCAGAACAGTTCTCTGCCCACCAGCGCTCGGGACACGGCGTGGACCAGGCAGTGCCCATCTCCATCTACGTGGACTGGGATGAGACACTCTCTGTTGCCATTGGCTTTCTTGACCTCCTCCAGAGTGTCATGGAGGTATATGAGGCTCCCTGACCGGTCCTTGCCGTACCCCATGGTGGACACATGATCTGGCTCAATGAGAAAGGCTCTGTCTCCTAGCAGCGAGCAGTCGAACATCTCACCCTGGTTCATTTCTCTGAGCAGCTTGGCTTTGCCGGTTTGTTTGTCCATTCCGTACCTGGTGAGCACCGGGGATAGAAGCTTGCAGTGGTAGTTAGAAAGCCCCATTACCTTCACCAGCTCTGTCCCTTTCTTCGGGGCCCCGGTGACGCCGAGCAGGGCGTTCCTGAGCAGATTATGAAGCACCACATCTGGATCAGTCACCTCCTCAACATTCAGCAGGTTCTTCTGCTCGTGTCGCTGACCACACTCGGTGCACTCGATGCTAATGGAGCCGTGAGCGGGGAAGAAAAGCCTCGCCTGACATTTCGGGTCTGGGCAGGTACCCGACAAAATACGCTTGTCTTTTTTCTTTGAGCTCTGCAGCAGCGACATCTCGGCTGAAAAAAGCTGAAACTGTCCGTTAGCTTCACAAAACCATGATAGTCACACTCCGGCGGGGATGTCAGACGAGCCTTGACGCCGCTAACGAGAGTTTATTTGCCAGAATAACACAAGAACAACACGGAAGCGGCTGTTTTTTTCCTTTAGCAACTGACCGCTGCTAAACGTAACGACGTAATGACGTCGGATTGTGGGACTTGTAGTTTTTCTGTGTGATTACGTCTAAACATTTACACACCACATTCAAAGCGACGGCATTTTCTCCTTTCCGTATAACAAACTCTCCTGATAATGACAGAAATAGTACTGAATCAAACAGCTACCCGTGGTTAACGGATTTAAATCATTAACCATAAAGTTCGACAGACTACGTTTACCAGAATGCATCACGGCGCAACGACGTTATGTTGTGTAAGGAAGTCAGTTCAGCAGAATCATGGCAGTTTTCCGCTGAACAGGAGGAATTTTCGCGATTTATCTCATAGGTTTGATCAACGAAATGTATCAAAAGACACTTTAGGCTCGAGCTGCTGTTATGGTTTTCTGGTAAACAGTGGTTTGTAGGTTTTGGGCCATAAAACTAGCTGAGTTTGGCTTTGACGGTACTGGCAACAGGAGTTTATTGGTTAGCTTAGCTGTTAGCCTGTTGGATCATCATCGCTGATTGTTTGAATTAATCATTGCATTCAAATGAACTAGCAGTCATTGGTGGAACCGTAGACTGTCTGTGGCTGAAGCAAGCGAAAACTGCGATTGGGACGTTCAGAGAAACATAGTGTAGCCGAACTCCATTCACTTATATGTGAATTTTACGCTTCCTTACTGAGCGGCCAGTCCAGACGACTCAAAGAACTACACTGACGGTTTTCTATGAATTTTAAATGACTTTCAATCAATGCGGCATATATGTGACCCCCCAAATTGTACTTAATATTGATAAGATTTCAGGGTTAATCTAGTTAAGCTGCCTGCTGCTGCCACCTGGTGTGACTCTGTGCAGGTGACTGATGGAGGAGCGAGCTCCTGGTGGTTTGCATCCGTGCTGTTTCATCTCGTCCTTTATAAACACAGCCTTGCTTTGTTTTTTCCTGTTAATAGGACATTTGGACTTAAAATAACAGATGTTTGAACAGAGTCTTGTTTGTGGTTTTGTGTCTGCCAAGCAGGGCTGAACAGTTCATTGATTTCAAACCAAAATCACAATTGCAAAGGCTGGAATTTAGCATATGTGTTACACAGTGTGTCTGACCTGGGCTTTAAACTGTCATGGTCGAGGTTTTGCAAAGTCATGCTGTCCTGTTTGTGTCGCAGTTCAAACATTTGATGGTATCTGACATTGATTGAAATCTATTACACAGCAAACATTGAACTGAAGCTTCATCTGAAAAAATGTAAAAGTAAAAAGAATCAAAGGTATTGCATATTAGTGGCAGAATGACAAAATAACAAATAAATAAAATAGGTTCATCCACAGAAAATGAAGAAAACCTTCATTAAACTCTTGCAAATGCAGTAGAACTCGTTGATCTCTGTTGGAGTCATCCAGGAGGTCATCAATTCTTGTAGTATTATTTGGAAAGTAACAGTAATGTCAGGTTACAATATTTGTTTTAATGATACTACTTGTATGAGTAAACTATAACTGCAGGTTGTGATTTTTTATTTTATTTTTTTATCAATTGATTCTATTTATTTGCTTGTGTATGTATACATTTTTACTTAATTTTATCTGTCTTTAATCACTTCACTTTGTTACTGTTGTCTTACTTTGCTATTCTTAATTACATGTATTTATGATAGTGTTTCTACCGTTTCTCTTTTTATTTCGTCTTCAGATATAACACAATCTTTATGGTAAATTGGGAGGGTTTTCATTGTTTTTATAATTATTTTTAACTCGTTTTGTTCAGTGAAGCACTTAAAGTTTTTTGTATGAAAAGTGTTGCATAAATGAAGTCTGCTTGATACCCGTATTTGTAAGCTGTAATTGAAGGCTGTTGGTTTTAATGGCAATTTGAAGTACTTTTAAATGCAGATAGCATTTGTACTGAACCTTTAGCATCATCAACAATATAATCTGGTTGGTGCAATAGTATATGCAGGTGGAGTATCTGTCAAATCAGTTAACGTGTATTTAAACAGCCACATGAAACACAAGAACCTGGATACAAAGAACTGATGTCGTCCCACAACCACATGCAGATAAAACAAACGTTAAGAGACTAAATGAGATGAAGAGTGACAGAGAAAGTTCTCTCACAAACATGAATGTGTCCCTCACAAGCTGTATTTCTAATTCCAGGAGTTACTGTTTTGTTTTAGCTGCAGTAGAGTGAAGTAACAGCAGCACGACTGTCAGCGACTGCTGTGTGTTGCTTTGTTCAGTAGATGTCACTGTGGTCCAACACAGTTAGATGTGACAGTGTTG